>NC_081800.1:18692031-18782031 GCF_963082965.1 Carassius carassius
ATCTATGGATATCCTTCTTTTTATGTTACCAATGATTGTTTTTTTTTATTATATAATGGGTAAGTGCATTAAGCACATTGTTTTTGTCCAAGTAGACAATCTTAGAACAGTCTCTTTCTCTTTCTCTCTGTGTGTGTGTGTGTGTGTGTGTGTGTAACCACTGATACAACATACATTTTCATTGACAACTGGCTTAAATAAGTGCAGAAGTGCAAAAATGTGACATTAATTTTGTGATTAATTTTTTGTAAGATTCAGTGGAAGAGGCAGGAGGGGTCAGTCCAGATGATTTCTTTGTCTCTGATCTATATGAACATCTGCAGAGGGCAGTCTTGGGATATTCTCCACTGCTCAACCAAGAGAGTGAGACTCATTTATCTGACACAGAGATTTAATCTCAAAAGTTTCAGTGTTACTGAAATTTCCTCTGTAGGCGAAAATAAATTGCTCTTTTGTACCTTGAAGGCTCATACTGTTCTTTTCACAGATATCAAAGTGCCTGGGCAAATTCCTAGAGAGGCTCTTAGAGAGGTAAACAAAATAATCTCTAAGCATGTAAATAATGCTGTCCAGGTGTATTAACTTGCTATACATTTTCATGCAAATATGTGACCAACAGCCTCTGTTTCTCTTTTAAGTTACTGTTAGAAAAACCATATCGCCTCATTCCTCCCAGTGGTCTGTGGGGCATCAGGAGACAGTTCAGGAAGAGAGGTGGCGGTGCGGATTGCTTCTGGAAATACTGTGTTTGAGGCATTCATGACATACTGAACTGAGTCATAGGGCTTTTACTAACAGTATACACTCTCTCTCTCTCTCTCTCTCTCTCTCTCTCTCTCTCTCACACACACACACACACACACACACATATATATATATATATATATATATACAGGACAGTTATGAAAACATGCGCAAAACAGTTGCTCCACAGAGAAACTGATGTTAACCACTAACGTAAAATATCTGGGACTTTTTTCTACATATCTTCAGCTATTATGTGTCTGTAAATTTTTTATGACATATAATTCTGAAATTCTATCTTGATAGAAGAGACCACAATAGCTGTACTGTATAAGATAAAGTCTATGTATAAGACATATAGCTATAAATAAAAGCAAAAATAAAATCATTAAAAAATGAATAAAAAGCCTCAGTTCTTTGTCCACAATGTTGTTCCCATTTCCCTTTGAAAATCTAAATACCGAATTGACATTTGTATATATTTTGTAACTCCTTTTATTTATTGTCTTGAAATGAGTTCTTCATGTGGATGAGATTTGTTTGTAAACCTGGTAGCTTTGGATTTATTGATACAAGCATTTTTGAGACAGATGAATCAAACAATGACTATTCTTTAACCTTGTGGGGCTGGACATCCACTTAGCTGGAGAAGACAAACGGAATTTAGATGCATCTACGGACTTACTGAACACACGCACAAAAAGAAAAATACAAGCCAAAGTTAAGCAATGATGTGTTAAACCCCACTTGTTTATTTTATTCCATTTATATAAAATATAAAGAATATATATTGAAATAAATACATGGAACATTTCTATTGCATAAAAGGTTCTTTATAGTGGAAAATTGTTCAAAAAATATTCTGTAGTGTACACTAAGAAAAAAATGGTTCTTTTTAAGATTTGATCACTTAAGATTTTTTTGGGAAACCTTAATGGCCTTAAAGAAATATAATGTGCTGCTGTTTTATAAGAACAGCATGTCAGTGGTTATTTGTTTACCTGCTGTGGACTCTTGAGGGTAAGGCTCTATGTATTGCTACTCCAAGACGTGACAGGTCTCTCTTCTCCAGATCCTCAGTATTAGGCCACAGAACCTCAGGAGAGTCCATCAGCTCTGTGTCCTGATCCTCCTGCTTATTGACTGGAGTCATTGCTCTCAGGAGCTCTATTATCTAACGACACACACACACACACACACACACACACACACACACACACACAATAGTTAAAAGTAGTTGAACATTCCATAAACAAAAACTGACGACTAAGCAATTTCTCTCTTTTTATGAATAAATGACATTACTTGAGAAATCAATATGGAAATTGCTTCACCTCTCTGACAGTGTGTGCAACAGTGTGTACAGGCTGACTGTCACACCATAAAACACACAGCAGCACCAGATTGACAGACATGCTGAACGTGCCCTTCATTATATCTGTAAAACTGAACACAGTCATAATGATGCACTATTAAATGAGGCCTCAAAAAGTAATAATTTCATAAATAAAATAAATATATAAATTACAGGATAAAAGAAAATAGTCAATAAATTATCTTTTAGGCATTAAACACAAATATATAATAATTATTAAATTTAATAGTAGAAATAATATATAAATAAATAACAAAAATGTTAAAAGTATAACACGTAACTTACAATAATTTAATTATATAATAAAAATATAAATACAATTAAAAAACAACTTTGGAAATTAGTATATCTGTAATAACATTTACTTAAAATATGGTCATTTTTAATGATGAATTTGTTAATGTATCAATTTTTAAATAAAATGTTTAATTAATTGCTAAACACACACACACACACACACACACACACACACACACACACACTATATATATATATATACATATACACACACACACAAATGTTACAAACATTAAACATTTTCAGTTGTTCATAAAAAAAAAAATTCTGATATGCATTGAATGTAGAGCTGTATTATTATTTTCTCTCTACAAAACGTACTGTATTATGACATAAGGATTAGCACAAACAAGCAAATCAGAACTGAAATAACTGAGAATGATATAACAGACAAAAGTGTCAAAAACTTTGTTCCTTACCTGAACATCCTCCAGTGATTCCCAGGTGGTTGTTGTTGAACAGAATCTATACTGAAGTCTTCACAATTTATATCCTTAGAGTAGTCTGACCAATAACCACCTGGCCCATAAACTCTGCCAGTAACGGACCCCATCACTGTCCCCTATTCTGTTGTCAATAATAAAGCAAAAAATGCCTCTTCAGCAAAAGCATAAAAATGCACACACAGCAGTCATTTCCTGTTCCATAAGCTATCATTTCCATAAACGTCCACCATTCCTGATCACACAAAATAACTAACCATTGTTATAGTTCAAGGAGACCTTTAAATGACCTTTCACTAATTCATGATCACGATTCATTAAACATAATGTCTTCATTTGGACCTAAAATTGTCATGAATGGAGGATGCAGTGTGTTACAGCGACCAGCAGGTGGCTCAACTCAAATAATTTCACCTGAAATATAATTATTTTGCTAAAAAGACACTAAAATAACGTGGAAACAGGTCTTTCTTAAGTTTTTCCCCTTTTATTATTTTATTTATATTACAGCAGAAAGAATATAAAGCATTCAGAAAACATCTTTAATATTTTAAGGGCAATTCAAAACATTTTTCATGACTTCAGCAGATTAATTCTCTCTCTATCTTTTTTTTAAACATATCCATCGAGTGACTCTTTAACATGCACAATTACAAAAATAAATTGATCAAACCAGGGGGAAGGAAGAAAAAGAAAAGACGAAGAAAAAACAGCGGTCATTAGGAAGGGAGAGGGCTACACAATCGGGAAAGACAGAAAGACAGCTAAAGAGGAGAGGAAAAGTAGATCTAACACTAGTTTAACATGCAAAGTGTAGACAGCCCCAAGTGTAGCTTGTAATAAAGGCAGGGCCGCTATTTTCTGGGTTTGAAAGGGATGAAAACGTGCAGCTGAAGGATGTCATATAAGCACTGTCCTTAAACTACTGCATTCTAATCTCACAATACTGGCATTTGCATAAGAGTAAATAAGCTACGTGTGTCCAACAAATCGATGTCTCCATTAGGTCTACAGGTCTCCACTTCAGGAATTGCTTATTGCTCTGTGTCCATGAGTGGTGGGATGTTTCATAGGGCCCTGCTTCCCCTTTTTTAAAGAATGGAAAAGTCGTAGGAAAGTCAGTCTCTGTTCGAAGTTGTTGATGCGACAAACAAATCTGATGAGGTATCTTCTGTGGGCTAAGCTGTGATACCGTTAAAGCTGAACCAGACTGGTCCAAATGAACCCGTATGCGACCAGATGAGGTCTGGCGTTTATAAACTACAGCTATTCTTTTAAATGTTTTAAAACGTCTATCTATGCCTATGATGGTATTCATGAATCGATCTGAGCAGCATTTTTCATTATTGTGATACAGTATATCCACGGCAGTGTGTTTATACAGTGACGCTGCATTGAACTGAAACATCCATACGTATTTACACAAGCACGAGACGCATTCTAGTAGACCTGCTCTATTCCAACGGGCTTTATCACTCTTATACAACACCAGTCAGTGGCGCGCTTTCGACAAATCGGTTTTTATCGACATACATCAATTTAGCTCACATAGTTGATTACAAAAGGCGAACAGCATGACATGTTCAGAATCACAGTAATTTGATCAGGACAGTCTGGCTCGTTTCCCAATAAGCAGCAACTAATTCTCAAGTGACTTGCTCTATCTCTCCTTTTCTCCAGTTTGGCACCTGAGTAAGATACAAAAGTGAACCCGAGGTTTCAACTGCACCAGTGCCATGGACACTTTAGCGTGGATATGGACACAGTTCTGTGGCGCATGCTTTCTTATGAGGTACACAGTTTTTTTAAACCTGTTTTTGTGGTGGTGGAGTAGGCTAGTTGGAAAAAAAGGGAATGTAAATGGAAAGTGGGGTGAAACTGAATTCGAAAAGGAAACGGGAAGCAAAATTTTATTTGGAAAAATAAAAATGCTGCCCCTGTATATCTGTCAGCAAAGTTACGTTTCGAAGCCCTCGGTCTCTTTCAAGTTCTGCAACCCATGAAACCAGCTGCTTTACAGACCAGTAGGTTATTTCTTCGACAAGTCTACCTTACTACCAAATCTACAAAAATAAGCATGCTTCGGGTGCTGTTTCAGCCTCCCGGTTATCTATGTTAGTTACCCATGCAAGCATAATAAGTCTCGAGTTGCCACCGCAGTGCATCAGCTGACAACCTAAACTGCTACCGGAATGACGAGTGCAAGGCAAGAACCAGCCGGACTGAAATCTGCAGTCCTCGCCGGTTCATCTGGCAGTTCCAATAGAGGACGTGAGTTATGACGAAGCCATAACTTCCTGGTGCGCTAAAATGAAATAAAGCACGGACAAAGAAACGAGTTACTTAACGAAGAATAAAGACGGACAGACTATAATTCACTTCTCGCTAATGCCAGTCCATCGCAAACCTCACATGCAGACTGACATGGCTCGCTGGATTTAGAATATGATCAGGCACTTCCAACATAAGCAATACTCTGAAGAATTCATTTACATATCATTCTCTTGAACAGAGACGCAAATACAAAATATGACAAAAAGCATTTTGACACGAGGGGAAACGGAAATTTACACAATTTTAGTGCATTAGAAATCATTTGCATTTTGCAGGAGCGTTTTCATACACTTCCCCTTGTTCAAAAGCCACAGCGACACCTGCTGTTGAAAGTAACATTACTGCTGAAATGGATTGATCTTTGGAGGTCTACCAGGCCCTTGACGCTGATGTTTTAGCACCAAAAGAAACCCGTTCAAATGCATAACAGGGAACAACTTTCAGTCAGTGTAGCATTGTGGATTTCTAAGTTATGTCATTATTTCAGCTTCTTTGTCTTTACTGTCAGCTCACAGGTTCTTTTTGCACATCTTATGGAATAAGACTGTCAGAATGTAAGACTAAAAGCTGCATAATGCTGCTATAAGCTCTAATACCTGCATTCATAACAGAAAAACATACTTTTCAACATCATTTCAATGCCATAATAGAAAAAAGTATTCAGACTTATGAAACACAAAACAAATATACATTACAAATATACCAAATGAGATAGGTGATACTCCAAGATCCTTCCTGTGTTGACGGGTTATGCGAGTAAATCTGATCATGTTTTATCATGTGATTATCTGTTCAGCAATGATTAACTTTCTTTAAGCAGTAGCATTCACATTTCTTGGCACCGTTGGCAAAAAGGTTCATTGGTAGCCCAGAAACAAAACAAACAGATGTAAACATAACCTAATGATCATTTTGCCTTTTCTCCTACCTCATAAATACAGTATTTTTCAGAATTGCAGGAAAGACATGCTTTAGCCAAAAATGTTCTTCTCAAGAACATTCAAAATAAAATACTCTTATAGTGAAATAATTTTATAGAGCATAGCCACTAATGCTTTTGAACTCTTTTTTTGTATCTTTGTTCGTTTGTCATGCACATACAGTAGCTTGACTTTATTCCCGGTATTTACACTATGTACAAACGATACATCCATACTTCTTAGGCATTCAAACAAAACTATACAAATATTCAGATTTTGACGCCAATCTGTTTTGATCCCTTTCAATGAGTAAAATAATATATTTCTAAAATACAATCCCGCTTAGATAAATGTTTTACTTTGCATACCAGCAACCCTTTTTATGTACAGGAACCGCTCTAATGTCAAAAATATGGATTTGTCTAGTCTAACCCTGGGTGTGGAGACCCTTCAAAGTATGTCAAAGATAACAAGGCAATGAATGTAATTTTCCCTTAAACAGTTTAGAAAACCTCTCAAGTTGATTTTCAACTGAACCAAAGTTTCACCAGTGACTGTTCAACATTGGATTAACAAAATAAACTTTACAAACTTGCCAATAGTAAATGATGGGCAGAGGTGATGACGTGGTGTCTCCAGTACATTCATGTAGTTAAAAACTAAACAAATGAAAAGACTGTGGCCTAGTTTCAAGCGAGCATAAGACAAGATCTGCCTGGAGCGATTCATTGCTCTATGATGTCTTGCTAACTTTGAACTGGCTGAATATCATCAATTTGAAAATGGTTGTTGATTAAAATTGTATGTATACCTATGTTTTTTCCACACGTCTTGTTAGCAAAATAACATCACATCAGTATTTGACACATCACCTGAACCTGCTAATATCCCTCTTACATTCATTAGCTACCCAGTCCCCTTTTAGCTAAGAGAAGACAGGCAACTGTAAGGGACAGACTGGAAGAAGTTTCTGACTAATTTGTTTGGTTGTGGAGTAAAGCATGTACAAAAACTAATTCATGAATTATTCAGCATTTTTGGTAAACCACTAAACACATCTTGTGATCTTTTGAAAACAATAAAATACTCTCGGAATAGGTCCGGCCATGTTTGTGTCAACTCCATATTTTGGCATATCCTTTCTTTCTCTTTTTCTTCCTTTCTTCATTCATCTTCTCTTTACGAGCAACTGAAGAGCAGGACTTCCATTCCTTATTTTTCCTTGTGAAACAAAACATTTTAATGCTCATCCAAAATAACAAATCAATCCATTAAAAAGTGCAAAAAATGCCACGAAGCAAATGTTGTTCCTCCTAAAACAACATCCTTAGAGTTTGTTTTCATCCACAGCAGCTGGCTCTTTCCTTCATAAAAGAAACATAGAAGGAGTAAAGAGATATGAAAAACAAAGTTGTTAGACGAAGTATCAGTCATACAGTTATAGTAAGAGTTGCAGTGTTCTTGCTTTTTTCTTCTTCTTGTAAAACGTCTCTGGTTGAAACTGAAAAACTGAAAGGAAGAGTCTGAGGAGTAATGTCACATTGTGAGGGGGCTCTTCTGGACACTTTCATGTTCCCTGGCCTTTCTCAATACTTTCACTCTGAAAAACAACAGACAGAAATTGAAGGACACAGATCTCACATTTCAAGTCAATTTAGCTTTTATCTCAGAGAGCAGAGAAGGTCAGATCAAGCAATGTTTAAAAAGAGTAGTTATTTCTTATGTAGAACACAAAAACAGATTTTTAGCAGAATGTCCAAGCTGCTCATTTCCATACGGTAAAACTGAATGGCTGTCCCTGTCATACACTGTATAGAAATAGTGCTGTCAAACAATTAATCACATCCAAAATAAAAGTGTTTAATTACATAATATATGTGTGTGTACTGTGTATATTTATTATGTATAAATAAATACACACATATGCATGTATATATCATATGTTATATTTTATAAGAAAAACTTTTTGTTTTTATATTAAATATTTATATGTATACATAATATAAATTATATATATGTGTGTGTGTATTTATATATATATATATATATATATACACACACACACACACACACACACACACACACACACACACACACACACACACACACACACACACACATATATATATACATACACATGTATGTTTGTGTATTTATATACACATAATAAACAGAGCACACACATATATTATGTAAACAAACTTTTGTGTTCCAAAGAATAAAATAAAATAAAAGTCATACAGCTTTGGAACAACATAAGGTCCATTTTTGGGTAAACGTTCACTTTAAACAGGAAAACAAACAAACAAACAAAAAAAAAAAAAAACAATAGTGTGCTTTAAAGGGATAGTTCATCCAAAAATTAAAATTTGATGTTTGTTTGCTTACCCCCAGGGCATCCAAGATATAGGTGACTTTGTTTCTTCAGTAGAACACAAACTGAGATTTTTAACTGAAACCGTTGCAGTCTGTTAGTCATATAATGTAAGCGGATGGGAAGCATGGCTAAAACCTACAATAAAAAAAAACATAAAAAAAAACAAAACATACACGAACAAAACCAAATTAAACTCTTCGGCTCGTGACAATACTTTGATGTGTAAAGACAAAAAACGATCAGCCTGTGCAAGAAACTGAAAAGTATTTATATAGTTTTTACCCTCTGGTGCACTGCAATGCCTGAACTGTCTGAACTGTATGAGCGCCTCATTCAGACAGTTAAGGCATTGCAGTGCACCAGAGGTTAAAAACTATATAAATAATGTTCAGTTTCTTGAACAAATCGATCGTTTTGTGTCTTTACACATCCTTGTAATGCAACGAGCCACAGGGTTTATTTGGTTTTGTTTGTGTATGGTTTGTTTTTGTTTTATTGTATTTTTTAGCCATGATTCCTATCCGCTTACATTATATGACTTTTAAAAAATCTCTGTTTGTGTTCTACTGAACAAACAAAGTCACTAACATCTTGGATGCCCTGGGGTAAGCAGATAAACATCAAATTAAAATTTTTGGGTGAACTATGCCTTTAAGAAAACCCACTGAAATCTTTAAATATCCAGCACAGTGTGTACAATACATTTTTGAAGATTGATTGTTATGAGTTTGCATGGTTAATGTGGAACACTTAGCCAGCTAAAATCTGCATTTGTTTAACATTTTAATGTATTTTAAATGTAATTTGTTCCAGTGATAGAAAATCAGAATTTTCAACATCTGTACTCCAGGCTTCAGTGTCACATGATCCTTGAAAAATAATTCCAATATTTTAATTTAGAGCTCAAGAACCATTTCTTCATTTTTTTTTTTTTTTGGAAACCAGTAGTGTATTTAATTTAATATAATCATTATTATAACATAATTTGTTTGAAAGAACACTCTTCTGGCCAGTGCTCCAAGCAAAAGTTCAATGAAGATTTTCCCCATTTTCTTCATTGCCTCACCTTGTAAGTTTCTGCAGTAAGTAGATATATGGGACGAAAAGCTTTAAATAATATGCATTTCATATAATACAAAATCTGAAGTCTGAAACCTTCTCATCTCGTCGTGTTTGACAAGAAACTAAAGCTGTCTGCTGATTATTCCGTCAACTTTCTTTTGAAATATGTAGCTTAAACATGTGATGAAATATAGACCAACTTAGTTTTTTTACTATACTTTGATACTTTTGTTCACAGATATCATATCTACTACCAAAAAATTTAAGAGAGATAGAAAGTCAGTTCCCACTACAGCATGTAATACAGGCTTTAGCTGAACTAGTCAGAACAAAAGTACACAAGCCAGAGAGGCAGTCAGTTTTCTCTGGGTCACATTTCCCAGCATGCCTCAGAGCAAGACTCATTATCATATATTCATGCAACATCGTTTAAACCAAACAACCTTCTGTTCTTCCATCTATCTTATCTCTTTCTCGTTACAAATAAAGGTAGTAAAGGAAACTTAAATAATCAAGACAGGAGAAAAAGGTGCTTGTTTAATGTATTGTCTCAGTGGTTAGTGTATAGCAAGACATAACCAATATCCTGATGGCGAACATATGCTCAGACCCTTGATCTCAGTCATCTGTGCGTCCAGTTGGTAGCTGTCATGCAAGCAGGCATCAAGCAGTGGTGATTAAGGAGCAAGAGGGGATGGGAAGGTGGTCTTTGTGTGTGTGTGTGTGTGAGACGAGCGAAAGGGAGGGGGTGAGAGAGAGAAAAAAAGGGAGACATACTGAATCGCTGAGGCTGCACTCACCAGCTTGAATAGTCTATGGTCCATCAAGGGGCTTTGCATTAACAGCAAAACAACACCAAACAGCTATTAGCACACAGCAGATATCACGATGGAGAAGGAGGGCAAGGAAAAAGAGCCAAGGAAAGGGAGGAGCACCTCTCACTAAACCACTCATGATTAATGAATCACACTTTCAAGGATAAAAATAAGTTCCGTTATTATGAAATAAAATAGTTTTAACACACACAAAAAAAAAGAAGAAATAAACGAAAATACAGAAACAAAACATGAAGCTTTCCAAGTGTCACATTTGTGCCAGCTGTTTCAGGTAGCGGATGAATGGCATGGCCAGTAGAGGGCGATGTGGCGGTGGGAGAATACCTGTGGCGGCAACGGCGGAGGAACCTCATGATCTTGCGGGCGGCCTGATCCTGCCTCTTAGTGAGAAGACTGCTTCTGAAACAGAAACATCGCACTTAAACGCATTTAATTTCACACATTACTTCTTATACATGGATAAAATATATTGCAGGGCATGTTTTATTGAACAGATTCATAAGAGCTATTGGCCGAGTACAAAACATCAAACACCAGTTGGAATCAGATTCAGACCGAATTATGAGGGAGTGATTAATCACAGGGCAGTGTATTGAGTGCTACCTGAGTTTGTGCTGGACCAGTGCTGCGGTGGCTGGTCTGTGGTGGGGCCTCAGCCGGCCAAACTTCCTGTAGCTGCGGTAACACTGCTGGATCAGCATGGCCGCCCGCCGGCTCTGCTGGAACTTCTTTTGCTCGTGGTAGCTGCGGAACTTACTCTGGATAAGGATGGCGGCCTGCGTCATCTTCTTATAAAGTGCATACTGATATATAAACACATTAATGAAGACATTAATGACAAAAGTATAATTCTGCCCTATTCAACACACATTGGCCACATACACACTGCAGTTTAGAAAGTGACAATCACATTTTAACAACACAAGGGTGAGTAATAATAACCAGATTTGTAATTTTTGGGTGGATTATCCCTTGATTATCCCTAACCTCTACATTTTCACACCAATATACAGTATGTTTAGTGAGTGACTCCCTAATGAGTTACTCCCTAAATGGCAATGATTGACAGAGTGATAATACTGCAAAACTGATAGTACTGCAAAACCAGCAGTTATCCATATCAAAATAAGTTTGCTAAAAACAATTTTTAAAAAAAATAATTTTCCATGCAAAGTGTTTAAACTTTTGCATTGTTTAACTTGTTAAAGGTTGCAGATTTGGCTTTTTTAAGTAGTGCATCAGTGAAAGTCTCTTTGTAACAAATGCTGCCTCTGGAGGCAATCATGACTTTTCTTGTCACCAGAGAACTAAACATCTCTGTGCTCATATTAATAGATTATTATTAATGTTGAAAAGAGCGGAGAATATTTTTTTTGTTCAGGTTTTTTTCGGGGGGGGGGGGGGGGGATAAATTGAAAGAACAGCATTGTTTGTTACATTTGTTATAGTTACATTTATTTGTTACATTTATATTATTTACATCAAGCTTTTGAATGGTATAGTATTGCATATTGTTATTGAAACTTCATAATGTTTCACTTGATTATACATTTAGTCAGGAATTATATTTTGGAAAAAGTCTAACTAGTAAAATGTTTAAAGGTTATGTGAAAACTAGTACAAGTATATAAATAAATAAAAAGAGACTTACTCATGTTTATGATCTCTGCTGAATAAAGTGCTTCATTCTTTTTTTCTGAGGAAATCCATTTCATAAATCCTCAACCACATCACATCTTTTTGGGGTGAATTATGTCTTATTCCTCTCATCGCGAAGCAAACAGTAAAATAAAAAAAAAACTTTTTTTAACAGTTTTATCTGAATAGAGCGTTCAGCGCAGGGGCGTGGTCGAATTAGAAGATAATGAAGAGAGACGTGAAAAACGGACATCGCATTGTTTTCATATGGATTACTTTATCACAGAATATCTGTTTTCGGCGGCACTTGTTTAGTTTAAAAGTAAACATGTCAAGCTTAATGACGTGTTTGTAAATGAGGATCAGCGCAGACAAAGGCTGCAGACAGCACACCTTGTTTCTTTATTTTATAAATGCACAACATTCTGTTGTTATTATGTCTGTATACAAATAAAAGTAAACCCTTTACAGATTCGATTGATGTATTGCTCTAATCTGTACGATCAAACTTGAAAGTGTAATTTAAGTTCTTTTCGGGGTTATCAGGAGAAAATGACTCATAACGCGTATCCACGTTAATCGACTCCAGAGGGTTGAACAGAACAATTCAAAACGAAAGAAAACAGACTGCTCTCTGCTTATGTAACGTTAATCCGTATGAAATGTGCATTTCTCTGGCGCGTTCACTACTGCGAAGATCGCGAAAACAGCATCGTTTGCAGTCGACACGACATTGACATTGATACAGAAAACATTTGTTTATTAATAATTATATTCATAAAATATTCATAATCATTACTTTTGCCGGTTCTTTTTGAAAGCTTTTAAGTGCGTTATTGGCAGCGCCACCCTTACATGATAGCCTACACGAACGCGTGAACTGAACTGAGCTCGTCACAGCTGGACTGCTTGTTATGATGTCAAGGTCATTTTTAATGTTTATAAATTCAATTAGGCTAAACATAGCCTAACTGATACCTTTATCTTACGTTAATCAGCACCTGGCCTGTCTAAAACCTTCTAGATTTCAAGCCATTCCACCACTTTTCTAACTGCCAACTAAGCTTGTGGATAGGAGGGGCAGGTGGGTGGCCGTTTAACATGTACCGCTCTGATTGGCCGAAAGCTTTTCACTCCACTTACACGCTGTGGCTCAGCGGCAGAATCAGCGTCATAGATTGCGTAGAAACTGAAATCGGCGAAATGCGAGAAGCAACAAAATGCGTACGTAGAGAGCAGCGAATCGTACAAGCGTACTTATGGATCAAAATGCGTGCAGAGTACGAAAAATGCGTACATGTTGGCAGGTCTGTATAAGTGTCTTTACGTTCGTTTTCCCACAGAGTTGCAGCAACAGGTTGCAATTTTTTTAATCTTATTTCTAGAATATAGTTGTGTATTTTGGCTTATTCAACTTCTTTTACCCCTTCTTCCAGACCTAATTACTTATTATATAGAAGAGGGATTTTCAAACTTTTTAAAGCCAACAACCACTAAAAGTTATTTTGCCCTCAGGGAACGTTTCCTAAAATATAAAAGGAGCTATATATTTTTATACTTTTTATACTGTGTGAGACAAAAAGCTTAATATAAAGACAACATGTTGTTTCCAAAATTTTATTATTGACTTCTGTATTGTTACTCTGAAGCCAATGCAAATTACTAAAATATGATCTAAAAAATATTGACTGTATTAAGCTCAACCCATTATTATGTAATATTAGATGCATTAACCTGAAGATAAACAATTAAATTCAAATGTATTTTAATAGTGTTTTTTCAAATCAACAACATTGTTCTACAGAATTGACAGTTTTCTGATTTACAGGTAACTGTGACAGCTCTAATTTTCTGTGGACCCCCTAAAGAATCTGCAGCCTCTTTAGTCCACCGTATATGGAGCGTCCCTTGCAACTACTTGCATCAAAATTAGAGTATGACACAGTGTGTACGTGGCCATTGTTATTAAATAAATTTCAATATTTGTGTAGACAAAAGAAAATCTGCTTTAAATAATGCATGAAAAATACCTTCAAGGCTATCCATGTTAGCTTGGAAGGGGAAAAATATAGATTTTGTCATGAATGGGAAACCGTATGATCTTGCACTAAGAGCTCTCTAAGAGCTTTAAACAACAATTCCCATTACAGGAGGCCTTACAATTGACTCAAGTGCATTTGCTGGAGCTTGACATATTAACCAGACATCCAGCAAAGGCTGGAAAAGCAATGTCAGAGCATCTTAAAGGATTACCTGCTTGTACTTCCTGTAACAGCGCTGAATGACAGCGGTGGCTACTTCCTGTTGCTCACGCAGTGGGCGTCCCTGCAGGAAGAGAGTTAAATTGGTTAGTCTGTGGAGCAGGCAACACTTGGGAGACGCCCACTATGCTGTTCACTTACAGGAGAATGAAAGTGATAGAGAAAAGACACCCTTCTTGCATAGCTGCAGCTGGTGCTGAGAGAGCAGACAACTCTGAGCACAAGTGTCAGTTTGGTCATCTGGTGAATCTTTGTGGGAACACATTTCAGGCAGCAATCACTCCTTATATAAAGCCAGGCCATGCGCTGGTTAAGCCCCCTTACCCATGCTGATGCTGTGGGGACTGACTACTCTGTGACTGTGTGTTTATGATCTCATAAGGAAAGACAAAGCAGGAAGGAGACAGAGGGTTCCTACCAATACCTGTGTATAGACATTTACATCCTGTCTCTATACACACATCAACACAAGTGCATAGCACCCGAGCCCCTGGCCTGTACCTTGTACTTGCGAAAAGTGGTCTGCACCAGCCGTGCAGCTTCGTATAGCTCCCTCTGCTCGGGGTCGGACAGTGTGAGCTGGGCTAGCTCTCTCTCCACTTTGCTGTTGGAGGCTCTGAGAAACTCACTCCACTCAGATGGAGCAGGCAAGGCCGGCTTCTCAAATGGGCCCTCACGCATGGGCGAGTTACCCGGGCTCAGGCTAGGGTTGGAGGAAGGCGTCAGGGGTTCACTGTATATGGGACTGCTCAAAGAAACAAAACACACATACATACATACATGGAGTTAGCAGGGTGTAGACATAAATGTTGTTTTTCTGAAAGTTTTTTGATATTCAGTATAATTATTTTGAGAAAAATTTCATATGTTATATAAATTATATATACACACTACTGTTCAAATGTTTGAGACCTGGAAGGATTTTTGAAAGAAGTCTCTTATGCTCATCAGGGCTGATTTTATACATATATATATATATATATATATATAAAACTAATATTTTTTCAAATGTAATTTATTCCTGAAGTACCACATGATCTTCAGAAATATCTAAAGATTCTAATATGCTGATTTGGAGTTCAATAAGCAGTTGTTACTATTATCAATGCTGAAAACATTAACATTGTTGAAAACATTACTGTAACTGTGCTGCTTAATATACATTTTTTTAAAACCTTGATACACTTTTTCAATGCTCTTTAATGAAAAAAGTTCAAAAGATTATAATATTTGTATATATATTTATCTTTTTTTTTGCTATGTTCTGACTCTGTCATTAATTCTTTAAAAGTTCTTTATTTCTTTTTAGAATTTTCAAAAAGAGTTAGAACTATATCTACATCATTCCCTTTTTGGTTCATGCTATATATTTACATTTACATTTATTCATTTAGCAGACGCTTTTATCCAAAGCAACTTACAGATGAAGACAGTGGAAGCAATCAAAAACAACAAAAAGAGCAATGATATATAAGTGCTATAACAAGTCTCAGTTAGGTTAACACAGTACACACAGCATGGGATTTTAAATAATATAATAAATAAAAAAAGAAAACAGAATAAAAAAAGAATAGAGCAAGCTAGTGTAAGAGATCTTTACACACACACACACACACACACACACACACACACACACACACACACACACATACATACAATTGCATACTAAATTAAAAGAAAATAGAATACAAAAAGATTAGAAAGGTAGTTCGATTTTTTTAAAGAATAGAATTAGAATAGTGAGTGTTAAAGTTAGAGGGTCAAATATTAATATATATTAATGCTTCATGTACTTGTTCACAGACTTTTCACATACATCGTGAGCTGTTTTATATTTTTGAATTGAAAAAATCTGAAATCTTTGAATATTGAAAATATTTTTATTCAAAATATATTTATGAATTGACAAAAGAGTAGCTAGTAAATTCTGCATTCACCAGCTGGTCACTGCATATTAGTACATATGTATATTAAAGTAATGATGTCCACTAACCTAAAGTGGATGATGCTGGGCAGGTGTTCCACGTCTCCCAGGTAACTGGCTAGCCAGCTCATGGTGTTGGTGAGCCCACTGTTGTCCAGAGGAACAGACTCCATGGTTGGAAAATGTTCCCGCTTGATACGCTCCGGAGTGGCATCAATGATGTGCTCTGCCAGGCTCAGCATATTCGCCTGCGAGGTGCACAAACACATGCATTGAGTGTTACACAAGCACAGACTTTCTGTTGTGACAAAATGCACACATACTCGCTAACCCGTCAGATCAATCAAGCGCAAGGATGTTTACTTTGGAGGAACACACTGCTACAGCCCCTCTATCCCCATAGAGTGACAGAGATGAATGGGGCTGGACTAACTCCTGGCAATGGGAACAAATCAATGGCAGAAGTGTATTTTGTGGTGACAAAGGTCTTGGCAGAGAGTAGGGCCGTGGCCACCGATTTCTAATGGTGATTTCACATGTCAGCAGGATGGATGGTGCTCCATATCTCCCTTGGCCTTTCTATGCTTATAGCTGTGATTGTTTGCAGAGTCTATTTAGTGACAAATGTATCAGTACAGGTGTACATGAGTCTGGCTGACTGAGAGCGAGTGCCATTCAGGGCACCGTATGAGTTTGCTTATGTGCTCTTTTCTCACCTGCAGGTCCTCCATGTGAGAGAGGCAGTCCTGGTTCTCTAGATCCTCCTTGTAAGAAAGTATCTCAGTGTTTACTATCTCTCTCTCCACCATTCCCAGCATGCTGAGGGGTTCGCCACGCTGTCGCAACCGGCTGGCCAACTTCTCCTTCCCTATGCCGCTGATGCCACTCTTCCTGAGCCCTTCTCTAGTGCCCCATTTATGCCCTCCACGGTAAGAGGCCATCTTGGCTTGCGGGATGCCCACTGTCCCCAAACCCTCCTCAGAGACGCTCTTATCCGGGCTGGATGGAGTGGAAAAAAGGGTCTTTGGGCTGGTTGACAGTTTATGTGTCTGCGGTTCCATGTTCAAGGAAACAGACATGGGTTTATCCAGCTGTGCTTGCACAAGCTCGGGGTTGGGCTTGTGTTTTTTGGCGAGGGGGAGGTCCCGCTGGCACTCGTTGCTGTAGTAGCTGGACGGCTCTGATCTTGGTCTTCTCAAATCTAGGCACAAAAGAGAAAGATAGAGTGAGTTGCACTCAGAGGAGAGCATGGATATGATATTTCCATACATTTGCTCTGTCTCTGAGGTGCTATTAGTGATAATTTAATTTAAGGTATTACATTTACATTAAGCAAGAAAATGTGTCATAGTCTTTTTAGTAAAGCAAGTTCATCTGTTTTCTAAATAGTGCAGCTTTTCCAGTAATGAGCTACAAGTAGTGTTTTTTTTTTTTAACAAGTAGCCTTTACAACTTAGTGAGCTCTCCTAAAATGACCCCTTTCTGTCTCATATGTAGCGCTGGAAAGTCTGATTAATTTTAGTGAAATAGTTCATTCAGATGGTGTGTAAATTAGCTAGTTCAAAAAGATGAGTGCAGATATCCCTGGCATTTCTCATCTTTTCTATAACAAATTGTTTGGTTAAATGCTGCTGTTCACTAATGATTTTCTTTTTTTAGATATATTACTTTTTTTTGTTGAACTTAATGTACATTTTTCTGTTAATGTTTAATGTTGTCAACCTCCTCAAGATTCATTCGTTCTCAGTAAAGACATTTAAGTCACAGAAGAGTTGACCTTAGCCATTGACTTCCACGTTTTTTTCCCCTCCATGCTATGGATGTCAATGGCTGCCATCAACTGTTTGGTTGCCAACATTCTTCAAAATAACTTATTTTGTGCTCAACAGAAGAAAGAAAGTCATACAGGTTTGGAACAACTTGAGGCTAAGTAAATTATGACAGAATCTTCATTTTGGGTGAACTGTTCCTTTAAATTAGCTTTCATGCATTTAGCAACTTTTTGTTAGCAGATTGCTAACTACTTTAGAGTTTCTTACCAGGGTTCTGGTTGGTGCAAGGGGTTGTAGTAGTGGTGGCTGTACCAGTGTTCTGCCCGCTGGGGGCCACCATACTGTCGCTGCTCCAGCTGACCATCCAGCCGTTAGAGGTGGGGATGTCGGGATTGGGAGAGAAAGACATGCTAGAGGTAGGGGGTAAGGAGGATGGGGTCTGCTGCTGCTGTTCCTCCCTCTGGAGCTGCTCCAGACACTCTGCCAGCTTGGTGTGGCCACGGGAACGGGCGATGGAGAGGGGCAGACGCCCTAGAGAGTCTGGGATGGCCAGTGCTCTCCGGTCCCACTTGTACAAGACCACAGCTGCCTCTAGGTGACCCAATGCACAAGCCCACATCTACAGCAAAGAAACAGAGAAAAATGGATATGGGAAAAGCAAAAAAGGTACAGCTGATTGCCAAATTTACTATGCTCAATTAAACTGCTTGAGGAACACACCAGTGGAGTACAAGAGAAGTGATCCACGTTGAGAGGGTCCACCTCAAGTTCCAGATCAATGCTGTCTGCATGCTTCGTGCTGGATAAGACAACAAATACCATGTCTCATGCTTAGCAATGACAGGGAAATAACACCAAATCAGCTAAAACACATTTACACATAGATGTAGACAGGTCTAAGTGTTCTTAACTCACCGCCATTTGATAAGAGTCTGGATGAGGGTGGCATAGCCTTGGCCTGCAGCAAGATGTAGCAAGGTCATGCCCCGAAAGGTCTTGGAGTGAATCAGATGTTTGGATTTGGCCCAACAGGCCCTGTTCATCATCTTCTCACAAACAACAACCACACGACTCTCAAAAGAGCTTCCTGCTTGTCCCGAGAGACACTGCAGAAGAAAATGGAGGGCCTGACATCTTCACAAACTGCTAACAAATCGTCACAATCCACTGCTTTTTGCAATAGTTTTTATGGCTCAAACAGAAAAGCTGCAGCCATAATAACTATGCTTTTTTATGATTTCAGAAGTATCAGAAGCAAAAACTGTTAGCAAAATTTCTAATAATAATAATATGTAAAGTCAACTTTGCCATTAAAGGAATTATTTGCATTTAAAAAATTCATTTTAAGTACCATGATGGAAAGACTTTAATATACGGTTGAACATATGTGCTGCTGTTTTAAAATACATTCTACCGTAATCACACATGTAGCAATTACTGATACTATACCTGAGACTGGCTGTTAACACCTCCATTTCCACCTCCTCCTCCTCCTCCCCCTGCCCCTCCAGTCCCTGCTGTTCCTCCGCTGCCCTGCTGCTGCTGACCGGCCATCTCAGCCATCCTGTGCTCCATCTGTTCCAGCCGCTCCAGGATGGACATTCTGAACTGGTTATCTGCGGAGGAACATTAATATCAGTTTAATCACAGTAGTTCACAAAAGTTGGGTTCCAACTTAAGTAAAGGATGCAAGTTAGCTACAAAATGTACAATTAAAAGAAAATAAGTCTAAAATAAATTCTTCTTTGGATTAGCTCACATCCCCAAGCATAATTCTATACTGGATGTTTAATTAAACTCAGTCATTCCCCTTATGGTATCCAATCAAGACTCTGAGTCTGATGTTATCAATCACCATTTCCGTAACTGCAGTTATTATTATAAATTAATGGAATCAGTAATGAGGCACATCAACACATTCAGCTTTAGAAACACAGCAGTGAACATAGACATATAGTAAATGATTTCACATTTGTATTTCATAACTAGATTTTTTCATTTTCCGCCAGTGCAAAACGCACTACCATGATGCAAGGGTGCCCAGGGCATTGCTATATGGTTAATATGGTGTTCTGAATGGATGCTAGGGTGCAGGATGAGTTAAATGCTAACAAAATTACTTTGTTGTCCAATCTTGACAGAGCCAGAAATATTAAGCTGGCAACCCCTGAATGGGCTTTTGACACTAAACATATTGCCATGTGATCTGTCTATCAGAGATGCAGGAGTAAAGTGCTGGGACCAAGCACAGGTGAACTACAGTATAGCACCAGTACTATAGAGTATTAGCCTGTTTCTGTGGCAACCTGCTGCTGCACGGTAACCAAGCGACAGGGACATGCTGGGCTGTGGTTTGCTCCAGTGTCAGTTTACTGATGAACGGAAAGGCACACTGAGAGATGGCAAAAGTGCAAGAAGGTAGAAATAAAATCTAATTTGCCTTTGTAAGCAAAATGTATGTCTTTTGGACTCAAATATATATTTGTTTAATCCAGAGAGCCACGGATATCACAAAGCAGGCAGATATTTTTGGTTGCCTGGTGAAAATGTCAGAAGTGGCGTTCAGAGGTCATGTACATAAAATTACACTGTCTGACAACTTTGACAAAAGTCTGGCTGCAACACGTGAACACAGAGTCTGTTCACACAAGTGCTGCTGTTGTTGCTAACTAAATGTAAAAAAGCTGAAAAAGCAGATTAAAATGTAAAAATATATTTAAAGCTAAATAGAAATATACATATATGTATGTGATATAAAATGACTAAAACCTAAACTAAAATTAAAATCAAAACGTGGTTCACACACATAAGAAAATGTTAGTGGTTCTTACCTATATAAAAATGCATCATCATGAAGCTAGGGCATTGTGGGTTGTGGCCAAGCTGTTGCTGAGAGGTTTCTATAATGTCCTATGTGATTATTAGCACACTGTTACATAGTTTCCAGGGTGTTCTATGTAGTTGCTAGGGTGTTTCGTATTGATCCAGGTCAAAAGAGCCCAGGCAAAACTTGCCACCATGACTCCTGGGTGCTCTGGATTGTTGTCAGGCTGTTGTACTGAATGGTTGCTAGGGCATTGCTGGTGGTTACTTTGTCTGTAAAGCTTTCATTCAAGTTCACAGCAAAAATCTGCAGGACATGTTATTTTCAAAATTTTAATACTTGAAGTTAAGGATTTGTTCAAATCTCTTAAACCACCTTAAAGCCTTAATAACTACCATTAATAAACCTTGGTGGGTAAGGACTTGCATTATTATATTTCATTTAAACTATTACTTATTGAATCAGTGGGCTTCAGTCTGCTAGCACTCAGTGTTTATTCAGATACCATGCAAGAGAGACAGAAAGAGAGACAGAAGGAAAGTATGCTACCTAGAGACTAAAGATGCCAAGAGAGAGGCCGTGTGGCAGCACCAGTTAACAGCAGCATTGACATGTCTTTGTTCAGACACAGTGCTGCAGTCTGCTGCAGTGCAGATGATGTCATCTCCACCTGCTGCCGCGAGTGTGCTCAAAATGCCACACACGTACACTGCAGAGGGAAAGGGGGTTAGGGGAGTGGCTATATTGCAGGGGGCGGAGAAAGGGGAGGGACTACCACTCAAGAGCTGAAGCAACAACTTCCCATTTCTCCATAAATTACAAATGTGGCAGCTTATTAACACTGAGAGGAGATATTTAAATGACATGGACTGAAACTCCAAACCCCAGGTTTCACATAACAATATATTTTTTTTCTATTGAATAATGTGTTATCACTTCCCCTTTTCTGTTCCATAAGCTATAAACACACACTACTTTCTTCAATAATGGCTATAAAGAATAAACTGGTTATCAGAAGTATTAGGTCTACACAATAATCGTTAAACTGATAATTATATTGCAGACAATTATGCTTAATCAAGAAGCAGAAATCGTGATCACAGTTAAAATCTGATTACCGGTAATTATACAGCCCTTGGAAGAATTATTAAAGGAAAATTAAGATAAATTAGGTAAAACTAAACTGAACTGCATTCAAACCCAAAAGTGTGGCAATAAACTGTTTAAATCATCTGGATTCAGCCAGATTTACTGAACAGAAAATATTTTTTTCAAATAATAGGTTAGAGCAGTATATTGCTTCAAAAAGCCTATATTTCAAAACATAGTGTTAACTGTGCATTACAACGTATTTTTTGCTGGGTTCAGCATGTGCCAAATGGCCAAAATTACACAGAAACTCTAATTTCGGCATCATGTCTGAGATTCTTCTAAGTGTGAATGCTGTAATCTATTAAGATACCAAAGTGAATATGTGCTACTCACACTATGTGTGAAACAGGCCAATGTCACCATGTCTGTCTCTCCAGAGACTGCCTTGTGTGAGCTGCCCTAAACTACCTCCAACACTGCCTCCGGCTCCTGTTTAAGCTTTTCAACATCTGCTTCTGCCTCTATGCAACCACTACTTTTTCTCCTCCTCTTTTCATCCCTCCTTTTGGAATGACTCATGAGCATTGAGTCTTGTTCATGAACGTCAGATATAAAAGTGTGTATGTGAGCCGGGAGATTCTGGGGAGTAATGGCTGAGAAAGAGAGAGAGCTGGTAGACACTCAATGAGAGCAGATCTTCATTAAGGGTCAGGAGCTGAAGACTCTGTGTGTGCATTTAATTTTCAGCTCAGGAATTGCTTCTGTATCTTTGAGGATTCTGTCTATATACTAGTCAGATATACACAAACAAACACCGCTCACACCTGGAATTATCATAGAGATATTAATGCGCTGTCATTCACAAAAATAGGCTACCAGAGTCTCAATTTGTCTAATTCACTCTTCCTTGCATCTGATAATGCTTCCTTGGCTGCACTCATTTGTTGCAATAAACCACTGCAATAATGTAATGCATTAAAATATAATTCTTTGCAAGAGGATATAAGTGCCATGTGGGCGTACCTGTTTTCATCTTTCTGTTTCATTAATGTTTACAGTTTCCACTTAAATGAGATCATACATAAAGCTTGCTTTCATATATACATATGAACAAACTGTATACTGCACGATACTATGTTTTTAAGAAATAAAAATTTCAGACGGCAGTTTGGAAAAATTTTGTCACACATGACCACATTACATGCATATCCAATTGTTCAAGTGGCATCCATTTGTCATTTTAGAAATAAAGACTAAAAGTTATTAGCATTGTTAATCCAATTTTGTGTTAAAAAATCTTAACTCTTGGCAATCTGATGACATGCTAAAAAAAAAAAAAGGTAAATAACTAAAATATTACTTTCAGATTGAAAGGTCAAACTGACTGCCCTGCATTGTAGAATGCAGTGTGTGCTGTTCTGTACTGCATATTTTGGAGAGTATGTTGTAGATAATCTGAGAATTCAATGCATACAGAAAACTATATACTGCAGGCTCATAGAGCAGTATGGTAGCATGCTGCTATTCTTAACAGAATCCCATGTATGGCCATGTGGTGGAGAATACCACAGCTCTCCAGAATGATGGTGTTCTGGAGAACCCCCTTCCTGAATTAAGTTCCGCTGGTTGACGTAGGCTGGTATTTAGTGGAGGAGAGGGAGAGTGACGTTGGCAGAGGCTCTCCCAGCTGAGACCACCATCTGCACTCACCCTCTCATCTCAAGAACAGACGACATGAATAAACAGTATTATCATTCACTTCTGTGAACTACGAGGATAATGCATCATCTTCAATACTGATCTGTCAAGTTACACATTACCAGCCCATAATGTAAGTACTGCCAATGTTATATAGTGTGCTAATAGAATAATAGTATTCAGAATGAAAGAATGAAATATTTTTTTTTTTATATATTATTAGAAAGAAAAGAATATAAACTAAAAATTAACAATTGCAGATGGTGGTCTCAGCTGGGAGAGCAACATGTGATTGTAGGTTTGAGGATCAATAATGATTAATTTTGCACTTTAAAAGACATGAAGATTTCTATTCATATGCATCACACTCACAATTATACAGAAACTACATTTTTGTATAATGAGGTTAAAAAGTTTAAAATATGGAAATATTTTACATATGATGAGAAAAAACCTGCAAATTGACTGGAGTGATTACAGAATTCGTTCTCATACTCAGTCAGTATGAGGAAACATATTCATTACAACAACAAAGGACAAACCTTGCAGCTGCATTTGCAGTGCAAATGTTTAAAAGTCCATTCTTTACTTACGTTTCTCAACTGAAAAGTGTAGTTACACAAGATTTTAAAAATTCAAACAACACTCTATGTTCAAGGCTGAGAAGAGTCTATTTAAAGATTAACCATATCAGCCTTGGAGGACACTGTAGGTTAAGGTGTCAACACTGATTGTATTAAGTCAAACCGATAAACCCTTGCATCTGCACAGTATATTTCTGCCACATATTTTGTCATGCTCTAGTAAGAAGTACACATTCTGAGCATTAGAAAAGATCATGCTTATCCAATAAAAACTATTTTAGTGTTGACAAACAATACCAAATAAAGTTCTATTTAAATATACACAGAAACATGAACGCATTTCTATATTTCCGTCTATGTTGCTGGAATATTACCACAGGCAGCAACATTATTTCTCATCTCTGAGGCCTCTGTGTACTGTCCCACAACAGGAATGCTTTCACAGATAAAAGTCTCTTTCAGTCTAGACTTCAAAAGTGGTGTGAGCAAGGAGGAGTTGCAGAGATCTATGCGCTGCACACGCACAAAACGAAATAAACAAAACTCCTCTTTTCCCAGCTGTTACAACAAGAACGGAGTGTTTAAAACACAGGCTGAGTTCTTCTGCCCTGATTTTGACATCTGAACATTCTGCTTTTTAAGAAAGCTCAAATTCTAGAAGGAAATGCGTCAGCCAACTGTTACATACATGTTACTTTTCCATTAAGGATACTAGTGATTAAAGGTTTAACATGTGTGACCCTTCTGGAAACACTCCAGTCCTGAAGGAAGGGATAAAGAGTGAAGCCTTTACATGACTGACTTACGACATGGCATTGTGCTAATCACACACTGTACTACTGTCTATCACAGGCATAGAGCAGTGGTATACAGTATTCTTTCTTTATCAGTGAAAAACCAAACAACAAGCGTAATATTGCTTTTAATCAACAGTTCAATAACCAATATACTGAGGAACATTTGAGGGCTCTTTGTTTTTGTTCCACCAATTAAAACAATGAATAAATTATTAAATGATTCACTCAAAAAATAACATGTTTCTTTATTGACACACTCATAAAGACAGTTACAGGTTTTGTTCCCAAATGATAAAATGTTTTTGAATAAATCGTTTGAATGAATGATTCAATAACTCAATCATGAAGTCACTTCCTGCCACCTACTGACAAAACTATGTAGAGTGCAGACAGAGACAGTGAAAGCTCCTTATCACTAATGCACGGAGTAACAGCCTTATCCCTGCATTAACTAATCCTAATGTGTAATTGTTTTTTTGTTTATCACATACATTTTTGCAGTATATGTAAATATTAGCATTGAAGGAATTGCTTACCCATGAATGAAAATTCTCATCCTCAGGCCATCTAAGATTTAGATGAGTTTGTTTCTTCATCACTTGCTCACCAGTGGATCCTCTTTAGTGAATGGTTGCCGTCAAATGAGTCCAAAAAGCTGATAAAATAATCCACAATAACACACGTCTCCAGTCCATTAAATAACATATTGTGAAGCAAAAAGCTGTGTGCTCATGATAAACAAATCCATCATTAAAACATTTTGAACTTCTAACCATTGCTTCCAGCTAAAACCCTCTATCCATAATATTGCTTTCTCCAGTGAAAGAGTCACGAGAGAAATATGTATAGATCATAAACAGTCCAAAACCATTCTAAACAAATAAGTTGGTGGTTTTGGATGTGAGAGAACAAGATGGGATGGACTTTTTTATCGGAGGAAGCATTATTATGGATTGTAGGCTCACATTTTGACCAGAAGAAGCGCTTTTATGTTAAAACACATTATTGATAGATTTGTTTCTTACAAACATAGAACTTTACACTTCACGAGACATTAAGTGATGTACTAGAGTTGTGTGGATTACTTGTGGATTATTGTGATGTTTTTATCAGCTATTTGGACTCCTATTCACAAAGGATTCATTTTTGAGCATGTGATGTGA
Organism: Carassius carassius; assembly: GCF_963082965.1. Classification (NCBI taxonomy): domain Eukaryota; kingdom Metazoa; phylum Chordata; class Actinopteri; order Cypriniformes; family Cyprinidae; genus Carassius; species Carassius carassius. Next base: position 18,718,173 of record NC_081800.1, read on the forward strand.
TGCTAAACTTCTCCAAATCTGTTCTGATGAATAAACAAACTTTACATCTTGGGTGGCCTAAAGGTGAGTATATTTTTAATGTTAAAATATGTATACATTAGGATTAATTAATGCATTAACCTGAGATTTATACTTGCTATAAAGTACATATGTTCATTTCATGATATTAAATCATTTACTAATATCACCATATAGAATCTTCTTATAAAGTAATAACATATTTTAATGACCTAATGCATACAATTCATGTATGTATATGGCACAAAGGTTCTGTTGCATATACACTGTACTTTTTTTCTTCTTTCACCAGCTTCCCAAATCACAGCATGGTTTTGAGCAAACTTGAATGCTGTCTCTTTCTGGTTGAATTGAGCCCTCCAATTTAATATTCATACAAACCAGCAGCAAATCAAATAAAATCAGAAGCAGGCATCTCCACGAGCTAACTGCTTTACCCATCCTCCAAGACATGCCCTGGTTATATCTCCTACTTCATGTGGCACTGTGTGACACATTTATTCATGCAATAACAAAATTCTTTATCATGCTTGGCAATAGTGCCAGTCTAATACATCATTATACATTATCTTGCTGTATTATGAATAGTATTTTATATGAACCTTTATATGCACCAGTCTACAAAAATCTCACAAAAGACTTACTCATACTATTATTAATGACTTTACTGTTCATGTGAGTCAGCTACATTTTGCTCAGCTCTCCCTGTCATCATTCAAACAAAGCATACAAAACAACCAGGCAACAATGCTGACTACAGTATACAATGTCAAATACATTTCAATGATAAAACTAACAGTGGAAATGCTTTCATCAGCAGTTTGATTTGGTATCAGCATATCTTCTGTTATTTTCTCAACTAGTATATTTCACCTTCAGTGACTTAACTGGCTTATCAATCTTTAAAAAAAAAGCCTTAACTCAAACTCAAGCCTTAACAGATTTAATTTTCAATCAACTTCAGTGCACCTCTTACAGTCTAGGTCACTGTGCCAGTCTCCCTAACTACTGTCTGATTTAATACTAATTAACAATTGTGCCCTTGAGGCACATTGTGCTAGCCACTAAAGCAGAATGTACTCCGCACTGATCTGGGGTGTAAAAATATTACCTGGATTTTGACCAATCACAGCTAGAAACTGGCTGAATAAACAGTGGGAAAATGCATCTGCAAGGAATTTTGTATTTGAACAATTCTTCAAATCAATCTTAAAAGCAACTCAGAGACGCTTATTTAGACTGACCATGAGAAAAACTGTGCACACTAAGACAAACATCAAGTTTCTAAAGCAATGTCTATCACTATATGAATCAATAGGTTTCCCAGATATAATAAAGTAAATTTAGCAGGATCCGGCAGAGGGCAATCAGTTAAGAAAGTCTGGCGCTGCACAAGCAGCTTGGCAGTCTTAATGGGTATTAAGTGCTAATGATAGCTGCAGAAACATTGTACAGAAATGACTCCTTTCCTTAACAAGATGACTATCATTACCTCAACTTTCTATGAAATAACCTGACCAAAGGTCCTCTGAAGCTCAGGTTAAGTGTTCTGACATTTCCTGCACTACTCTAAATAAGGTTCAATTTAATAAGTTTCCAATCAGACAAACTGAATGAAAACTGAACAACTATGAAATAAAATATATGAACATCTTTAAAAAGCATATCAACTGTAAAGAACTGATGATTTTAAAAATGAAATTAATATAAATCCCTCAATCAATCAATCAATCAATATTCACAATCACTTTCAATTGAGCATTTTCAATGTTCAGCAACTAAACACATGACATGATTGAAATCCACAAACTTACAAAAGTTCAGCTCCTGGATGAAACATGGTAGGGAATATTAATTCAGAGGCAATAAAACCATGGAAGTTGTAGGGCTGTTGAGTTCATTAACCCTATTGAACTATGTTGCCTCGGGATAACGAAGCAATTTTCTACACTGTGTAAGTACTTATGGTAAAAGGGTGATTGATTTTTCACCCATCAAAAATATGCAAATTTGTACATTTTAGTAAGTAAACCTCATTTTCAAACATTTATTGCTTAAATGTGTCCTCCAGAAGCAAGACTATATGGCAGTGGAGTAGACACAGCTCACATGTGCATTGATGTCAGCCATGCAACAACTAAAGGAGATATTTCAGTATTCATGCATGTATTATTTATATTATACATTATTAAAGTATCTTTTAAATAATTATTAATAATTAAGTTTTAAGCTTAGGTAATAAGTTGTCTAGGAAACAACTCTATAAGACTGTCATGCAAAAGTTAATGTCTATTGCACTTTTATAGAACTGCACCATTGTTCTTTAAAAAACAAATAAACAAACAAAAAAACAGATTTTTAAATACATTTCCTCAAAACAACATACACGAATGTGGCCCCTTTAAATTTGAAAAATGTTTTTTTTTATTAACATTTTATGCTTTAAATGCGGGTAAAACTGTAACACTGATGTCACAATGCGTGCGATATAGGCTTGATTTACAATAAATCATCCCTACAGTATTTCCAATCAGCACAGTCAGACACTATATCAACAGGTTGTTGAGGAAGACATTGTTGAAAACTACGAGTCTAATGATCGCTAAACTATATTTTCCCGCCATAAACCATTAACACTATACAATTCGTTAGTCTAACTTGTTTCTTAAATTTGCACTTGCACCTTCGCGGGCCTGGCGAGTCGCTGTCCTCGGTGCTGAAAACAAGACCGCAGATCACAGGACTGATATGTGTGAACACACACACACACACACACACACACTCACTCCGGTCACGACTATAGCTAACAGACCCACTAACTGACAACTGCTGCACAAATGAGCTGTTTTTTCCTACTTTTGCCATGTGATGCTTTGGTGCAATGAAGTGTCAGACAAACGCATCTCTGGCATCTCCTGTTTAAGATGACCGAAATGAGAGTAGCCTAAGACGGCGGGCACATTCAGATTAGAGAACCAGCGACCCCCCCCCCCACCCCCCCCCACACAAATAGTAAATGAAATAGCCAAAGGTAACTATTTGTCTCAAAACAGGAATAATCAGGAAGTCTGTTCAAGTTCTGCTCAGATAATCTGGTCCAGCATTTATTCAATAGCGTCTCGTACTTCATGTATGTTCAAGATCAGAATCTTGTGTCTATTTTGGAAGCTGACACGTTTAGTTCAGGAAACTACAAAAAGCAGCGCTTCAGTAGAGACTGAATTCAGTCAGAACAGATCAATTTAAGCCTCAACGGACTTATTTTTTAGAAACACAATCTAGCATTTAAAGGGAAGGTAGGAGTGTAAATGAAAAATGCACCGGACGTTACATTCTCTAGCTGAAGTAAAGCACCATGCTCGCTTGATCTTCCACAGATCGAAATGACCAAGGTTTAAAAGTGGGCTAAGCACATGTAGTAACTTTACAGACAATACTACACACATACAGACACTAGGTTCATTTAAACAAGTCCAACCTTCTATTTCACTGTCCATCGAGAGTCGTCCTGCAAAACGTCCCCTTGTCTTTAGAAAAAGCAGATGTGATTCATCGGCATCTTGACCACAATGTCCCAAATGACCGTGTCTCACACACGCAGTTTGCCCTTATTTACTAATACTGGTCAAAATAACTATCCTTTTTTATACTATGGGAATGTCCTGAAAGGTGTCATGAACAATAGAAGAAAGTATAGAAGCGACGTGCAAGAGCAGAGAGAAATGTAAAGCCCGCTCACTTACTCTCTTACTCTCCCCCCGCCCCTCTTTACCAGAGATATCTTACTCCAGCACTACGGACGCTGTTGCCAAATCCGTATATGATAATCCACTTCGGCCTTGTTATTTCATAAAGTCTTTACAGTAAGAGCATGTTTTTGTTGCGGTTTTTGGGCTTTTCCAGGAACAGTCCCGTGCTTAGGATATATGAAACATTTGAGTAGTTAATAAAATAATGTGTTTAATGAAAATACACTATTTAGAAGCTAACATCAAATAAATCTTTGCTTAGGCTAATCTATGTCTTATCTAATTTATAAGTTTGTTTTAAACACAATGCCTCTCTATCTCTAAGAATTATGAAAAACAACCAGCACAGCAGAAAAAAAGGAACTTATTTAATTATAAGCGCTTTCGCTTAAATTGTTTTGCGAGATTTGGCAACATTGACTACTGCTCCCCTCTGCGCGCGTGCGTGAATCTCAGTGAGAGGAGACGCTGCGCACGTGCCGCAGGTAAACAGACGCCCTAGTTTTCCACGATCCATGAAGACAAAGCAAAAAAAAAAAAAGGAAAAAAAAAAGAAAAATAGAAAGAAAAAAAGGTTCAGAAATTATTAATGGGAAAGACAGCATGTGACACTGTCACTTAATTAATAATTACTACTACACTTTTTCCTCAGTTTTTCAACGAAAAAAGGAAAAAGTGGACGTCCGTTTTTTTTTTATTATTTACAGAAAATTAACCTGGGAATCAGTAGTTGTATGCAGCCAGACAAATCATTTTGGAACGATTCTTTATTTTTCATATCCATAAATAACAGGCATTGTGATAAACCGATGTTGAAATGCAGATTCATCTATGGTTATGTGCAAAGAGCGGAAACAATTGGCCACTGAACAACTAGACAGTTATCCACACACACCTTTAAATCGGTGGACAATATGAACCGGCAAGAAGACAATATATTGGTCATGGTTATAGTGCACAACGACTCCAGCCTGTGGCTTCGTTACCTGCAATGCTGCAGAGAGAAGCAAAGCTCCGCCCCCATTCTGCATTATGACAAATCAAGGCAGGCAGCTGTGTGCCATAAGAGCATCAGAGCACACAGCTGCAAGGAAACGATAAATGTATTGTCAAACAGCAGATGCTGAGGTATGTCTTGAAATCGTTTTATTAGAGAGCAGTGCTGGATATAGAAACCAGGCTGTGGTTTAATGGCCAGGAGTGAGAGTCTGTGCAGAAGCAAGTGTATAAACCCTAAAATTCAGTAACTGGATTCAGTATGATTATAGGTATGGCCCTCTTCTGAGAAACAACAGTCACATCACAATCACAACAATCGGCTACATCTCAGCTGTACTGCTTTTAGCAGCCTTGGCAGTCTTTTTTATATACTTGTAGGAATACTCATAACATCCATAACAAGCAAGAGACTTCCTATAAAAAACATATTATTGTTTTTTCTAATAGCATAATCTTTCTCTATGTACTAAGTCCACTGACATTCCGACCAGTTTCACCTGTTACATTCAAATGCACTTCCGAATATCATACTCAGTTGAACCATCCATTAATTCATGAATCAGAGCAGGAGTTAGAGGGGAATAACTTCCAAAATGGCTTGGTGAATTCCTTGCATACTTCGACACCCTCAGCAGTTTCATGCCGTGCTTAAAGTAAAAAACCAACTGATGACACACTCTAATTCAGTTAAGCTTATTCTTATCCACTAATCCACTAAACCTACCCTTTGCTACTTAAGTTAAAGTATAAAACACAGAGCTAAATGAAAATACATCAAGAAACTATTCTCAAGGATTCCATAAATGTAGAAAAACCATAACAGTGTGGTATACTATAGACAATTTAGTCATTACAGTAGTCTAAGTGTGCATACAAACTAATTAAATGTATTTTGCACTATATAAATATGTACTGTAAATTGTGATAATCAAGCCACAACAATGTTTTTCTCTTATGTTAACTTGAAATGTCAAAATGTATTTCAATTAAATTTTTATAATTTTGTTATGATATGAGATAAACTCGACAAGATAAAAAAAGCTGAAATGACTTGTACAGCCAACAGTGTATAAAAAAAGATGTGTGTGTTGTTTATACACAATTGTCTAAGTCTAGAGAGTCACAAGCGCATGGTTGGCTGTGCTGTCTATGAGATGTGAATGGACTGGTGTTGTGTTGAATTGAGACCGGGTTCTGAAAGGGGTCTCGGTCCTCTGTTGCTCCGTTTCTCTGCCTTCAGGGCTGTCTGCATTGCAGCTGTCTCTTTCCACAGGCTCCTCCACCATGCCCTACTTTACCCTGTCAATGCACACTGCAGTAACAAAATTCACCCCTCCACCCCCCACCTCCACAGAAAACAAGCACCACACAGAGGCACCGGCACTCTCTTCTTTACTCAGACTCATAGGAGACAGAGCACTTATCCTGTCCTTATAACACACACACACACACACACACACACACACACACACACACACACACACACCTCCCAGATTAAGTACCCACAAAAATCAGCCGTTTAATAGATATGTGCAGGGATATACAGTAAGTGTATCTCTTGGTGTGAACACACAAGTCCCTTTTACTATAATGTGTGATTTTTTTTCTGTTGGTTTGGCTTAGTCTTCTGCTCTCAAAACATCAGGCTTGTCAAACACATGCTGCATCTGAACGCTGGCTGCCACTTCACGCTGCCCAAATCATTCATCGAGATAGTTTGTCTTGGCTAAGCATCCTATCACCTGATCGGAGCAAGCAGATTAGAGCTTCGGACGTCAAATTGGCAGGCGTGTCACTGCCCATATGCTCCAATATTATCATAAGCTTTCATAAGGTGCCACAGCCTCAGTTTGAGGCAGCATAAATTGTGCTGAAGCATTTGTGTGGGATTGTATTTGGTTTGCCAGGCTTTAAAGAGGGCAAATCCCCCACAGCGATGGTATGATTAGACTTAAAGCCTTGCATTTAAGTTAACGCTAACAGATTAGGACAGCAAAAGGAAACTTTGTAAAGTTCACCAATATGTGTGCAAAGCAAGTTGAATCAGTACAGTGTAAGTGTTTAATAGTGGATCTGAATCTCGTCTTTCTGAATTTAGCATCTTCTCACAGACTGCTAACCAGTGGTTAACATGGTAACACTTCAGGCTGAATTTGTTTTGCTTCAGGCTGAATTTGTTTCCATTTGCAAAAGGTGAAGGTGAAGGTGAAGGTGAAGTGACATTCAGCCAAGTATGGTGACCCATACTCAGAATTTGTGCTCTGCATTTAACCCATCCGAAGTGCACACACACAGAGCAGTGAACACACACACACACTGTGAGCACACACCCGGAGCAGTGGGCAGCCATTTATGCTGCGGCGCCCGGGGAGCAGTTGGGGGTTCGATGCCTTGCTCAAGGGCACCTAAGTCGTGGTATTGACGGTGGAGAGAGAACTGTACATGCACTCCCCCCACCCACAATTCCTGCCGGCCCGAGACTCGAACTCCCTTCGATTGTGAGTCCGATTCGCTAACCACTAGGCCACGACTTCCCCAAAAGCATCAACCAATACATTTGAACACTTTAAGTTAACATGAAAGTATTAAGAATGAACATGAATCTGTATTGGTAATATTAATTCATATTTTAATTGAGCTTTTTTTTCTATTTTACTTTTAGTTATTTTGTTATATGTGCATTTGTAATTTATATTTAGCTTTATTCTTTATTTCAGTTTTTATAATTTTAGTACTGCAACTTACTCTGGTGACAAGTTGACATCTTTTGCAGAATATGCAAAGTGTTAATAATGTTAAGGGATGATGAAAATTTTATAAATAAACGTTTGTGATACGTAGTTTAAAAACCTTTTTTTTAAAAGATTAATGTGAATAAAATCTTACTGAATAAAATTATGCATTTTTGTGAAAAAAAAAAAAAAAACACGGCAAAACCTTCATATAAATACAGAGATACAAAGCCAGATGTGCAGGAGCAATCAATTTGTCTTGTCACGAAAAGCTCATAGTATTTAAAGACTGCCCTTCCACTTGACCCTAAAGAATGAACCACTTATATAAATTACTGCCTCCATCTCTTCTTTGTGTTTACCATGCCTCCGTTAGATTAAAGCCTCTTCCTGTTGTTCTTAAAGCCCTTAAACAAATTTATCAGCTCTGAACCTCTAACACCTTGTTGACTACATTTTCAACACTGGTGATGATGACTGCTCAGATTTCAATAGGAACTCTGCTTTCTTTGCTAAACATGCCCTCTATCCCCATCTAGGGGTCAACTGTAAAGTAAACCTTACACAGTTTAACCTGCATCTTAGCCTTCCTCAGTACAAATTTGTAATTAACACACTTACTCTCTCTCCATCTTCATCTCGATCAGATGAGTTTTTAATTTCTTAATCTGGGATAATTAGAAAACCCTTCGGCCAAAGTGCCATTATATAATCACCTACTCAATAAGTAGCTCAATAATCAGAGTTCACATGATGAGTTCCAGATTTAGTAAAATGTTATAAAGTGATTTTTTTCTCCCACAAATGCAGAATTAGACAGGGAGGAAGACTTACCATCAAGTGACAGCCAGTCGTGCTGGGATGAAGGTAGGGAGGGCAGTGCACGGGCTTTATACTCAAACACAACCGAGTTAGAGATGATTTGATTACTGACAGCCACCTGCAGAGTCACCAAGCCTGTGTCATGGGCTGCAGAAACACACAAGCCCGTAATTAGAGAGATCAGAAGAAAACACACTGACACCTATGAGAATTCATGCAGTTCTTCTGCTCGTCAGGGGTGACATCTGTCTGAGGGCTTTCAGAAATTCATTACATTCCAGGAAAACATAAAATTTTGTATGTTTATTTGAAGTATTAAACACATTGTTATTTTTTATAATCACATTAAAATTAATATGTACTTCTTAAATAAGAAATAATAATTAGTCAGTCACTTCTGTATGTATAAATATGAAATTACCGGGACAGTAGCAACGTAAAACTCCAGGCTGAATGAGGGAGGCAGGGACAGAGATCTGATCAAACAGACAGGTGTAGCTGCTGCTGTCTTCTTGCCATGGTCCTGTGATTAAGACCTTTACACCACCCTGAAATATGGAGGGGAAAAAAGCCTCACGCATGTATACCCAAAATATTTCCCTTGGCAGGACATGCATTATCATTATCACAACATAATTGTTAAAATATTTTGTTCAAATAAATTAAGGTAGCTTTTGAAAGGAGAATAAAACACACGTGCTATAATGCCATCTTGTGGGAGACGATATGAATTAATATCAATGTTGAAAATGTGTTTTAAAAGTGTAAAAAGGGTATTCTGCCATCTCGTGGTGTAATTATGCAACAGCACTGGAGATGCTTGGATATCACGCATGGGATACATAAATTAAGATATTTAAAGAATAATTGTAAATAAATAAAAATGTGTGAATAATAATAATATTAACACTTAATAATGTCACAAAATGTAATATTATTTAATAAAGACATTTACAACTATTTTAAATGATAATAATAATATCATTTTGGAGTATGTAATTATAATGGAGGAAAAACTGGTACAGCATGTACAATGGACAGCATCTCATTTAAACAGACATACCTCTGGGTAGGACCACTCTGGAGAGTAGTCTGTGACCATGAAAAGTCGCCCAGTGGCCTGCAACATTCCCAGAGTGCCCTGGGCCACTGCTGCTGACACTACTTCAGCGACATGCATGTAGGCCAGTGAGCCTGTGCCTCCTGACCCTCCCCCAGCACCTGCACCTCCACCTAAAGATTGGGGGCTGCAGCACGACTGGAGGCAGAGCTCTGAAGGGTTGTATCCTGCTGCCCTGTTGGTTGTATCCTCTTGACCTTGCTGTTGGTTCCCACTTGAGGTGGCCGTTCCTTCCGACCCAGGTGGGGCCACCAACTGGTGGGTATATAATGTCCCTGCAGCCCCTACCGCTGTGGCTCCGCCGTCCACTGAGATGAAGTCGTTGATGAGGTCAGAAAACTGGTTTCCAAAAGAGATGTCAAAATGATCCAAGCTGATTTCCATTCCTGTGCCTCTTCCACCATTGGCTCCAGCCCCACTAAGCCCGTGATGAGTGTTGTAGAGCCCCTGAACCAAATTAGCTCCCTGAAGCAGTGGCTGGAGTTGCTGTTGCGAGCCGTTGTTGGGCCCACTTGTGGTGCATCCATTCCTCAAAGCTCCCACTCCATTCTCAGAACTCTGCTGCATGAAGTGATCTGCTCCTCCGCTTTCTCCACAGGCTTGTAGATGATCCCCAGATTTTAGTAAACCATTTGTCCCATTTTCTGTAGCCCCAGCCTGACTGGACCTAACATTGCGGTTCTGATCCATGGCAACCACTTCCTCGTGCTCTGGACCAAGGCCTGGGAAACCTCCTTGGTACTGAAGGATTTGCAGTGAGCCACCCTGTCCTTGTCCCTCAGTGGGTGAGCCTCCATTGCAGTTGGGTCTGTGCTGGCCCTGGTTGCTGTGATGGTGGTGGAGGTGGCCATTACTGCCAGGCGATTCTGTCTTTACAACATGCAGACCCATGTAAGCCCCGTCAGGGGCGTTATGTTCCAGCAGGTGGCCCTTCTGACTAGAGCTCTGCCGGCCTTGCTGGTTCTGGGCTGTCTGTGTCGCTTCTTGTAGAAAAAAGCTTGAAGATGGGTTCTGGTGAGCTAAGTTGTTCATTGTTTGGCTATAATCTACTGCTGTGGCACCGGCGGAGTAGTCCTGCTTTGCATCTATAGCACTGAAATCCATCTGCTCCAGGGTGGTGCTCGGACTCAGGCCTCCTCCAGAGGGAAGCAGAGAGGCAGTAGGGGTCAAGGTGAAAGAGTTCTGGGCTCCAGAGCCACTGGAAACGCTACAGCTTACAACTGCTCCCACTTGGTAGCTCCCTTCTTTGGCCAGCTGTTCCTCGAAGGAGGTGTCCTCGGTCTTGATGTTCTTCACCAGCGCAGAACTGAAGCCATAGTTTGAATCGGACATAGTTGGCGAGCACTGCAAACCGTTGGTGCTAGCTGTCGATGAGGACGAGCCATTGGATGTGCCATTCTCCTGCTTTAATCCACTTCCCCCATATGTCTGGCCCTGCTTCGGGTTGTTAAGGAAGCAGTCGGGGTCGAAATTCATAGTGGTTTCTGGGATTTTGATGCTGCTGGAGTCTAGGCTGCTGGAGAGGAGAAGCTCCTGTGATACGCCAGAGGCAGAAAGCATGGACAGCCCGTCTGCTCCAGGACCTCGTGTATCTGCACTCCCACTTCCTGGAAAGGCAAACTTGTGGCTGTCAGAGGTGACTGCTAAGACCAGGCTGTGAGAGGTGGCATCAGGGCCCATAATATGGGTATTGGGGCCTCCTGTGGGGGACATGCTGTAGACAGGATCCCCAGTCACCTCAGACATGAAAACACTCTGGGATAGGCTGCTCATAACAGAGGCAACATGGCCCATGCCTGTGACTGCTGGGCTGTCAGCCATGTCGGGGTCAGAATTCGGCCCGCTGCTGATGGACACAGGGGAATTCTGGGTGGTGTCTGGCACTTCCACCTGATTGGTAGAGGAGACCTCAGTGCTGTTCTGGTGCAGCAGCGCAGGTTTGTGTACCTTGCCATTGCGTTTTTCACGTATGCTCCCTCCTCCGCTGTTTTTGCTGCTCTGGCTGTGTTCTGTCTTACCCTCGGACACATCATTATTCTGAAGCTCGGAGTGGGTGCTGCTGTAACCTCCTGAACGAGGGTCCACTTTGGGCGATATAATGCGGTGTTTGGCGCTGTTACACTTATGATGCACACTGCTCCCAGCACCTGCAGAGAAAGAACAAAACAGCAAGTTTTTTCCAAACTAAAATTATTATTATAATTATTATTATTATTAATAACAACCTGTCCTCCAACCAATACGCCCGTATAGGTCGTTTGTCCAAATCCCTGAAATACGACCCATCAGAGCGTATACTACAATTGCGCAAAAGGTCGTTTTCATATTAATGTTTTGTACTCTTTTATTTGCACTCTGATTTGCGTTTCGTGTAGCTCAGTTGGTAGATTATTGCGCTATACATTGATAGGTAATCATGCTATCATGGGTTCGATCCCAGGGAACAGATGTGCATGAAAATGTATGCTCAATAAATCATAATTTAGCATGATTTCTGTGAGGGTTAGGTTTAGGGGTGGGGTTAGGTGTTGTCATTCGAACGAATAAGCCACCTAGTAAAATATGTAGGTAATAATGTGAGATTGGTGTAAAAAGCCCACACATTGCATTTAAATAAACGTGCGTTTTGATTGGTAATAACGTTATACGTCAATTCATGACGACAGACGCAACGCGATACTGTCATTATTTTATTTAACTTTAAACAGTAAATATAGGTCGTAATAAGGTGCTTGCACAAACGACCTATATGGTTGTTTTTTGTTGGAGGACAGGCTCATTAATAATAATGTTATTAAAAACAAAAAATTTGTGTTATTATTAATTAATTATTATTAACATTATTATTATCAATATCCAAACTATTGTTTTAGAATAATTAATATCTCAGAATCAGAAACATTTTTATTGCCAAGTACTGAGGGAATAATTGTATTTAATAATTTGTCCTGATGTATTGGTGCTTAACAAAGACAATAAAATCTCAAAGACAACAACCATTTAAGGTTGGATAGTTAAAGGGAGAGAGAGCAGAAAATTCTAAGAAATATATTAGCTGTACATTTATGCAGAATGTGTAAAATTTGAAATCTGACCCTTTAAAATGAACATTATTCAAATTATCAACAGAATCACTAGTATCGTTATCAATAATTTATTATAATTGTATACAATGTAAATGTGGCTTTTATATAATAAAAATCATGATCATAATATTATTATTATTCATACTATTAATATCATTATCCATACTGTTTTATTCAGAATAATTTATATTCCTGAATCATTAATGATATTATGCACTTTAAAATGATTCCATTATTATTAGTATTATCAATATTTACATTCTTATTCACAACAGTATTTGAATGATCACAATCAGCAAGAGTCTCTGTTTGCTTTGTAAATCATAAGAAGAGCATTTCAAAGAATAAGCCACAAAATGCTTTGATGCTGATGCTTTGAATGAACATTGAGATTAATTTAAATCTTTATGGAGACCATCAATCATCAAAATTAACCGTTTCATGGGAAGCCAACAAATAGCTTTGTCATTTTGATAATAAATGGCTGGCATGTCACATTAGTCATTTTACTGCATACTTGGCAATTGAATTTTATATAAACATACAACAAATGACAATCCATCTAATCCACAATCATTTGTTTTAAACACGCAATTCAATTTGCTTCAGAGTAATGGCACCCTATAGAAGCAACACCATGGGATTGTAAAGTGCTGTGCTGGATATTTGTCATGAAGTATAAGATGAAAATTCATTTGTTGTATACTTGAGTAAAAAAAGATTGACTCCACAGATAGACAGGAACATTACGCGCCCCCCCAGTGGTGTCATTGTAATAGACAGCTCAATAAACCAGCACATCTATGAAATGTTCAGCCTGGACGCTACTCTAATTAGGCATTCAGCCTGCTCTACACTCACCTCATCTTTTACAGTTCTTGCAGACATATTTAAAACACTACCTGCTCCCTTTGTCTCTGACTGTATCTTTTTGTCTGCCTATATCCCACACCCCTGCCCTCCTGTCTGTCCCTTACCCAGAGTTCCAGTGCAGAGGCAGTTGTGAGTCCGGGGAGGAGGCTTGGTCTGGTGGCTGTCCAGTATCTGCTGTACCAGCTGCTCCACAGAGAAGCCAGAGCTGCTGTTCCCATTGCTGCAAGTCCATTTGATGCCATGAACTGCCGAGGGAGAGAGGAGACACAGTCGTCAGTCCACCAGCCGAGCCTTCCAGCCCTCCCCTACCCTGACTGAGCACTACATCCCTGACCTTACCTCAAAACCAGACTCCATATCAAAACCACTTTTGTCCAGAAAAAGAGTACCACAAGAAAAAAATCACTTATCGCAGTCATTTACTACTTTCTGACCTCAGGAACAGAATCACGGAATGTTCAAGAACAGATTTGGGCTTGTTAAGGGTGAATTTTCAGCTGACGTGGGAGGAAAAAAAACAGAGCAAACTTCTTCCTCATCTCACTTCAGCTGAAGTAAAAGCTCCAGCCCTTTGATAAGGTGCTTTTTGCCATTTAATCCTTTAGCTGCCATCACTATTTCCAAGCCCAGCCTCTCTCCTCTGAGAAGAAGAACAATAACAACAACAACTGGAACAGTAAAATGGCGAAAGGAAAAGGAATGCAAAAAGGTAATGTGGCGATCTCTGGAGAGGAACGGTATTTATAACAGCATCGAGATATCTTAATACAGCTTGTGCACGCTTTGCTACTTCTGTGAGCATAACAAGTTGAGGTGAGATTGCATTGGAAAGCGAGGGACAAAAACAGATTAAAGAGACAAAAGAGTTTTGCTTGAACCTGCAAACAGTGTTGCGTCACCAGCTGGAGCAGGCACAACAGTTGTCACATACACAGCAGGTTTCTCTGCTCTGCTGAGCTCTGCCATTCCATGCTTGGCCAGAGAATCGCAGTGGCATTCCACAAGCCATTACACCAGCATGACCATGCTCGAACAGACAAATCAATCTAACAGCATGAGCCTGAACCAAAGTCGCAGCACAAGGCAGGTCATGTAATGAAAGGGCAAGCTGGTTTGGTGGATACGGTGTGACATTGGTGGGAGGCATCGGCCGCAAGGATCTGAAGAAGAATCCTCGGATTTAAACTTGCAGGGATTCTCCCACACTTCAGTCCACAGTGGCCTGCCGTTACTAATGCAGTTCTTCAAACCACCTTTTGCTCAAACAGCCCATCTGGCAATGTTCCATGTGTCTGCACACAGACGCAGTTTCTTCGAATGTTGTTGGGGAATGAAATGTATGTATTTCCTTACCGCAGCATTGGGTGTGCTAAAATGGGGTGCACGCTGCCTTGGGCGAGCATAGAGTGTCCTCCGGGGTACACAAGAAAATATTTTGGTGGTTCAGCTGTGTCCTGTTATTCATCTAAAAGTATTTAAAAACAAAACTGAACATAGAAAAGTATAACTATAATTAACCATATAATATATCTATATGATTAAAAATGGTGGACAAAATTAATAAATGGCATATTCAAGAGTTCGAACTTGCATATAATAAATACAGTAGTTTGAATAGTAAAGAATATTATGTATACTTGGCATCCTGTCCGCAGGGAGGGCTCTGAGCTCAGAATATAGCCAGAACCCTGAGATATTCCCAAGCTGGGATAAGAATAGTTAGGTGTGAGGAGTTGAGGTGGAGGAGGGAATGCCAGAAAAACTGTAGTGGGACAGAGAGGTACTGTAAGTTGGCTGTATATATATACATATATATATATACACTGTATGTATATATTTACTATCGTGCTAATTAAGTTGATCCTCTGAATGTGCTCCTTCCAAACTTTGTTTAGAAACATAATTTAAATATACAAAAAAAAAGACTTATTTTGTGCATTACATTTTTTAACAACATTTAATTAATATTAAATTTAGACTTCATTATATTGAAATGTACAATTACATTTTTGTATATTTTATAAATTTTAGGGCTTTGGAAGACTTTGAAACTCCTGGATTAAATGCTGCTAACAAATCAAATCAAATAAAAACACTATCTCCGCCAGCCACATTCATATCCACAATCTCAAAGCACCTCACAACCACTCACATCAACTTGCATCTTTATCTCCAGGAAACATAAATTACATCAGATATCTCTGAACAGCGATGACATCACTGAATTCAATGATGAACTGCCTTTAACTATCATTTTGCATTATTGACACACAGTTTTCCTAATGAATGTTGTTCAGTTGCTTTGACGCAATGTATTTTGTTTACTTGACTTGACTTGATATCGCGCACCCTGCTGTGTGTGTGTATGTTTATAACCGCTGTCTGATCATCTGCTCACACAGCAGTGAGGGGGCTTCAGGCATGGCTGGTCCCTGGTCTCTTAAATTACATCAGCGGAGTGGAATGAATCAGGCCTGCGTATTCTTCATTCCAGCTTTAGTGTGACTAAGCAACCATTGCTTTCCATTACCTGGCATTTGATCTCTGCTGCACACACCTACTTCAACATGAAACAATATTTGCAAATATTTGCAATCTATTTTACTAAGTAAAATAATCTATTTTTAAGTGATAATAGATAGTCAACAACAACAAAAAAAAAAATCTAGAGTCTGGATCTTATTTGACAGGAATTCATTAGATTGTGAAAAGTGTTCCCTATATCACAGTGGTTGGACTAAATAAAAGAAGAACTAAAGAGTTCTTGGTGAAAAAATATAAATTTTTACCTTTAAGTACAATAGTGAGATATTGTCAGTTTTTAAAGAATTTAATTATATGTTTCTTGTAATGCAATGAATTAGACTTCTAGATGACAGGAGAGCTTAAAGGTTTGATGATGAATTAAAATACATCTCAGTAGTAGCTTTATAAAGAAATTCAAATCACCACTCATAATAGAGCTTGAAGGCAAAAGTAACTAATCTATATTTCACACTACAATGATGAAACGCTTTTTCCGTGCAAAGCAGGTGATGACGCAACCTCAACACTGATGCATTCCTAAGATATCTGATGCAAATGCATTAAAAATGTTTAAAGGGGAGAGAGTTAGAGAACAACATTAACAGAAGTCTATCTCTGAGGACTGTCAGTCGAGGAACGCAATGCTCCTTACCAATTCAATCCAAACTGAACACCTCGTCCCATTAATGAATGCAAGCTGTTTGTGTATGATATGGGTCACTCAAGGGAACACACTGGGTTTGTAGAGCGATGTATAATGCATCCATGAATTATGCATGGCTAATACATTTACAATGAATCTCTGACTATCAACAGGCTGCATGTCTGCAGCTCCACCACTAGGTGATACTGTTGCTCTACAGATGAGTTCACATCACAGATAGTTGTTTGAAGAATATGATGATGAATCTTGTGGCCCTATTAGCCTAGTGTCAGTGCACAAGACGCTCGACTGGTGGAAGACATCTTGCACCTTTGCCACCGTCCACACCATTTGCAATGTGAATGACTTGCATGCATTATGGCAAATGGTTTCAATGTAGATCAGGCATGGAGTGTAATGAACATATTAGTTTACTATACGTGTCTTAAAGTCAGTGGGAAAGGGAGCTCTTAAGTGATTGCCATGAAAGCTCTTAAGGGGATCGTAACACGCGGCAGCGATTACAATGTCAGCTGTGCTCATCTATATTCTCCTCGCTGACATCCTGTGTCTAAAAGTGCTGACGTGAGGGATCTGACTTCATATATTCATTACCTTGACAGCCCTGTCCTAGTTCAAATGATCAATGGCAGGCATCACATACAGATATGTGTCCTCATAAGACTGGGTAAACATGATTATATGCATGCCGTCATACCCCCTTTTTTTTTACATCCTCATTAGACAGGTTTCCTCTGGTCAATTCTGTGACCTAGACCTGTCGTAGATGGAAATATAAACACAGTGTTAAGCATAAAGCACGGGCAAAGCAGTGCTGGATGTATGAAGGGATCTCTGGCGAGTCAGACACTCTTCCATCCACTCACTGGCCTCAATCAATACATCACTGCTCTCCTCCACTGACTGACTGGAAACCAACATGCTTAATCACTCTGGACAGTGAGACGCAGACAAGAAGCTCCACTGACCCTGGGACACCAGGGCGCCTCGGAATGGGCATGCACAGGTGGGCATGTAAGATGGGGCCTAGAGCAGGCTGAGCTGGGAGAGACTAACTTCTCATGAAATATCATAAATTAAACAGCACAGGTCTTGCGTAAATAATACAGAAATTACAGAAGACAATGTCATGTATATTGTCTAAGGATCTAAAGGCTAGATCACACTGCTTTAACCATCACCAACAGCTGTAGTGTATTGCTGGATCAGTATTGCAATCCTGATGGTGTTTGTTGGGGCAGTGTGAACCATGGAGACCTGTTTTTTCACAAAGGTCTTTTTTAGACTGAAAAACATTTTCTTAATAACTATCTTTGTTTTGTTTGAAAGAACAGGTATATAAAATTAAATGAATTTACCTGAAATGCAAAGTTGCTATATTTAATATTATTCTGTATCTTGTAAAATGTAATAAAGATTTTACAAGACACATAAAAATTATTTATAAAATGTATAAAGGTAATATGGAAATATGAAGTGCATTTAATTTATTTTGATCATAAAACACACTAAATGTATTACTTATATACATTACCTTATATATTATAGTAATATCCTTACCCACACCCACAGACAAACACACACACATTCCCTTCAAAGGGTTAATAATTATTTTACATAAATACTTTTCATCAAGGATGCATTCAGCTAATAAAAAAATGACAGTTAAGACTGACATTATTTACAAAAATCTAATTCAAATAAATGCTGTTGATTTGATCTTTTTTTGGTTTGATCATAGTTTATACAAAAAATATTAAGGAGCACAGTTGCTTTTATATATTTTTAACAAAAACATATTAGGCAAAAGCATAAAATGAGAAAAGAGTTTTACATATTGCACAAAATGACTGTTTTTAGTGCATTTTTTGATTAAATAAATGCAGCATATGAGACAAAAACATTGAAAAATCATACCCAACCCTAAACCTTTGAATGGTAGCATATTTTTTGAAACACTGTTTGCAGTGAAAACGTGCATGAGAGGAGACAGATTTTGCATTCAGTTGATGGAATGTGATCGGATACTCACACATGGGTTTCAGCTGGCCAATAAGTTCCTCCTTCGACCATTTAGCCCATTCTTTCTTGTCTGTATTGATGGAGCACAGGATGGGCCCACATGGCTTTCCACAATCCTCGATAGCTGGCACATTCAGGTAGTGGACCAGCACAATGTCAGGGTTCTGGGAAAAGGACAGGACCAAGAGAGAGAAAAAAAGAAAGGGGTGCGGGGGGAGTGGTGTGGTGAGTGTAAAGGTCTGACTGAAGCAGCAGCAGCAGTACCCTGGAAACACAGATGATGGAGCAACAACACATACATATACATAAATATAATGTGTTAATTCATGTTAAGCACTATCTAGTATATTTGGCAGCTAGCCAGCACTCTTCACCACATTTGTGGAGTGACTGAAATGAAGTGAAAAACACACATACATGTCTTCTGAATAAAATAGCTTAGAGTCTGCTTTCCACAGGCAGTACTTGGGCAACATTAATTTCACAGGCAAATAGCGCTGAGTCTTGTGAATAAGGTGTAATCTATAATAAGCTTAATTTACATAGAAAGGAGGCGTGTTTGTGCTGAAAAGAATGACTGTGATTCAACTTTAATACACACTGCGGCGCCTGGTTAAGCCAAGAGCAGTGTATAAAACTATTTGTGCAAAAACTAAGTGGCGCAACTGTTTACTGATGTATGTAGTATGTAGGTATGTAGTGACAAAGTTATTCACAGAGAGGATAAAACCAAGGACAGAACATCCCAAACAGGGATCTTCATGTGAACACAGAAGGAGTTGTGTGGGCCTTACAAAGCACCTGTTTTATGTTACACTGCAGTTGTCAACAAGGGTTTTGTATATATATATATATATATATATATATATATATATATATATATATATATATATATATATATACATACACACGCACACACACACACACACACATAAACAAATTTTGTCAATTTGCTGGACATATTTTGACAGCTTATGAATAAAAGGGTTGTTTAATGCATGTCTAGCAAGAGTGAATAACATCAATTCTGTTCTGTAATCATAAATTGAGATGATTACAAAGTACTGTAAACAGTCACAGAACAAGCGGTCCCCTGTCACCAGAGAGATTACACACACACACACACACACACTCGCACTCACAAAATCCCACTTGTTCCAGGAAACCAGCATTTGAATGTCACGTGAAATGCAGATACATAACGTATTCACAAACTGAGTCCGTACACTGAAACTGTGAAGAAAACTGTACCTTGGATTAGCATTTTTATTAGTTCTATGAGCATTACGTGCTGAGTGAATTGGGGGCTGCGTTTCTGTGCTGCCTCCCGGACTGCAGCATTAAACTTCGACGTACATGTACAAAATCTATGGGTACTGCATGCTCAATGGAGTAATACTCACAAAGAAAGACATTCATACAACCATTGGCACATTTACAGAGAGCACCATGGTCACCACACCTGCTTATGGCCATGTACGAAAGCTAATAAATGCTGCTTTGTTTTTTTTTAGCCACAATGTTTGCACAACATTCTGTCTTAACTGCAAATTTATGTTGACCTCGTCAGAAGTTCTGATCACTGGCGTTCACAGGGCTGGGGGCAGGGAAGTGGGGCTAGGCTGCTGGAGCCCCTGCGCCTTTTTTGGTCTGATCTAGGTGCCCCCAGATTGCGATTTTGTCCCATCCATTTTTCCTTCTATCCTGACAAGTGCTCCATTCCTGCTGCAGAGAAACTCCCCCATCACAGGATATCTGCACCTCCATGCTTTACTGTAGGTTTACTGTTATTTGGATGGTGAGCTGTAATGGATTTCTCCCAGTCATATAATTTGGTGTTATGGCCAAAGAATTTAATTTTAGTCTCATCTGCCTCTGAATCTTAAAGGTGCATTTTGGCAAAGCTCCGTTGTGACTGCATGTGCCCTTTCTTGAGGAGTGGCTTTTTCCATTGAAGCCACATTTGTGAAGAATTTGTGATATTGTAGCCACATGCACACAATGACCACTCTTTGTCATAAATTCCTGCAACTGCTTCAGAGTTGCTGTAGGCCTCTTGGTCACCTCCCTGACCAGTTTCCTCCTGGCTCCTTCATCCAGTTTGAAGCGACGTCCTGATCCAGGGAGGGTCTGTGTTGTATCAAACACCTACCACTTCTTAATAAAAGACTTCTAGGAATTGATAAAGCCTTTGAATTTTTTTCTTTTTTGTATCCATCTCCAGACTTGTGCCTGTCCACAACTTTATCCTGGAGATCTTTTGACAGTGCCTTGCTACCCACAGTTGATTGTTTGCTTCAGTTGCACTACAAAGGACTGAAACGCTCTAGGAAAGCTCTTTTCAAGGCGAGCTAATCAAAATGACCACAGCTGATCACAGTTGAAAGTCAAATGGCTTTGTGTGCCATTGAGAAGGCATAAACAGACTCAGAACAGGTGAGAACAAACGAGTAACTATAGAAACAAATGGGTGGAGGGAAAATGGGAACAAAGGAAACCGGGTCAAATTAAACAAGGAACACAGAACGTTTTTTGGGTGAATTATGACCAAGACATTTCTTGTGACATTAACAAATATAATAGAAACCTGGGCCAAACATTTTCAGAGGGATAGATAATGCACAAATGAGCCAAGACATCATAGTGCCTTGGAAATCTGGTCTAAAACCAGTTTCCTTTGAAGGTAAGTCCAAATGCTGCCTGTTTAGCCTTTGATGGAAGCTGCTTTAGTTTCAGACACACCTTTTGTCATATTAGACATCTCTGAACCCCTCTATTACGGTGCTGTTGGCCAGATTCAGATTGATATTTCAACTCTCAAACAGTCTTCTGACTACAACTGGACTACAAATCACAATTATAAAGAGCATTGACAATCTCTGCGTGGGACTAACAAGCCTTGAAAAGTGACCACAGAGAGAGGGGACAAAATCTGCAGGACAGAAGAGGGCGACAGAACAAATCGAAAGCTAAATTCTGAGTGCTCAAAATCAAACAGCCCTGTAATTCACAGTGAGAACTATTGACTGAATTCTTCAACCAGCACACTTGATATTCAAAGTGAATGTTTCAAGGTGTTTGAACACACCTTTGATGGATTAAAAAGAAAAGATTTGATAAAAAATTTTAATCCATAGGAAATATGTCTTCATGAGAGGATTTTAAGAGTAAGTTCTGGTGTACTATTATCTTTTAAGTGGATGGATGGAGCATGCTGACCGGCGCTTGGTTGGGGAGGGCGAGCTGAGGAGGCTCAGGCATGGCTCCTGCTGCTCTAGCTGTGAGCTTGTGGAAGCAGACACCAGCACTACATCCCCATATGGCACAAGCAGCTGTGGTGATCACCAGGCCATGTCCTCAATCCTTAACCAGCATCAGAAGTAAAATCCCGACAATCATAAAAACATTCTCATGCATATAACGGTGAAGCTGTATGGGTCAAAATTTCTGGTAATATTTTACCCCAAAATTTAAAGAAACAAATAAGATAAATATAAAGTACATATTTAAATATATAGAATTCGTTTTTTTTTTACATTATTTTAATGATAATGAAATTTTAAACCTCCATCCATAATTGTAAAATTTTATTTTTGTTAAGTACTATATATAATACTACTTATTTATTAATAAATGATTTTAATTAATAATTATAATAATATGATTATATAATATGATTATTATTATATTCTATGTTTCATTTATTGTATACATTTAATATATTTAATGTATAGATATTGGGGGGGGGGGCAATACATCCATGACCAGTTGTAAATTCAAGAGTGAGCCAGAAGCGTATGACATCTACGGCTCACTCCTTTCTCGCTCTGTCTCTTCAGAGAGCTTTTACACACCCACACAATCACGCTCACAACCCCTCTAGAACCTCGCTCTCTTTCCGATGGCACAACAAAACAATGTAAATGTGTAGTGTCTTATAAATCTATCAGAATGCAAACTTAATTTAATTTCCTACTGGCTTTTAATAATGCAAGTTTTCATCCAACAAATTAAAGGAGGAGGAAACTTTTGGCCAGGATACTATTTGGTGGAGAAAATGGGATCTTATTAAGGTATTGATTAATTGTGCAATGTAATCTTTAGGTCATGTTTGTGGTGCACCTCCACAGAGAACCAGGGCTTGCTTCCAGGTTTGTTGATGTGAGAGAAGGGGGCGGAAGTTTGGATAGAGTTGCAGCGTATGCAGGGTCCGTGGTATTTTTCATTATTAAAGGCATTCATTAGAACTCAGCACCTTTACTCTAGGCTCATCCCTAGAGTGCAGAGGCATGTAGATCTTGTACAACTGTTCCACAGAACCTGTATTTATTTATCCTTTGACTTCACTATTTAAGATCATTAAATGCTAAATGAAGCTTAAAAAACTTAATTAGGAAGAGTTCTGTGCTTCAATTCACAGAAATTGTTTTCATTGGTAAGCAAGAAAAACAATTAAAGCTTGTTGTGTTTTTGTTTTTTTTGCTTCAAGGCTGCAGAAAGAGAGCAGAACTCAATTCTAAAGGTGTTTCTCTTTGCGTGTGTGTGTGTGTCTGGGGAACACACAGGTACCTGGAAGCACTGTGGTAACCTGGCAACTAGTAGCTGGACGCCCACATGCATGAAGCCAATGTGGTCATGATTGCTGCCCCATAGCTGGCCCTGAGTGCTATAAATATCCACTGGTAATAGCTTTAGGGTCATTACTGCTGCTTGGGCCTGCCTCCAGCCAGCATCAACTCCAACCTGAAGGGCTGGGAAGAAGGACTGGGTTTCAAGGTATCTGCATATTACGGATGATTTATTGCAGCGTGGGGGTGGGACGGCATGTTCTGGCAGATAAGTGCCTGTTTGTAAGAGATTGTCTTTGAGTCGGACTGGTTTGAAAGCAGGTCATTTGGGTTTCATATTTAGCTGGCGCTGGTTCTGATCTGGACATATGAGAACATTATGTTACTTGTTTTGATACAGGTTTGCTGATTCCAGTCATGTGAATGAGTCACTCCTGTTATGAAGTATGTTTTCATGTCCCCATTAAATATGTCTAAATATACTGGATAAAATATTACACATTTTGTGACATGCATGACAGCATCCTGCAGGAAGTGACATGTTTTTGGTGTGTAAACGACAGCACAACAATAACAGACAGGGAGAGCATTTGGGAAATTATGGCATAACATAACTACCCCAAATGCTAAAAGCTGAAAGAAAAAGTCTTGGCAATGGAACAACAAGAACCTCATCAAGGTTAAATATCTGAATAAAGCTAAAAAGCGCACAAACGAGTCTAAGAGAAAAAATAACCAGTGCTTATGTAGCTCTAAGAGAAAAAAAATCAGCGAGGAGTTCAAAGCTGCGGCACAAAAAAACATGGCCAAGCGCTGCACTCTGTTGACAGGATACCCCTAGAGGATTGTGGGAAAAAAGCATGGGAGAAATAGATCCTCTGACTCATTTCTTGTGAGCGTGGTGAGGAGCATACCCACTGGGTGTACAAGCAGACCCATTTCACTAACCCATGTTACATAAATCACAGCACTTCAGATATGCCGCAACAAATATTTAACTTTTTCGTCTCCATCTGTCTCACTATTTTTAACATGATAGAAGGGTTGTGCTCTCAGAATACCGCTGGGCTCAGTTCTGGAGGAAGATGATGTACTCCAGACATGATGTAGAGGTTAGAGTCATAGTGGAGCATCAAGAATTTTCTCTCTGAAAAAAAAAACAGCAATATTCAAGAGATTGGAGTGTCTGACAGGTTGTAGTTGATTTCACTTGGGTGAAATGGAAATGGTTGAGAGTGTGTGGATGTGGGTGAAGTTCGGCACTTGTGAGTGTGTGAAAACAAGAGAGAGTATGTACAGTATGCCAATGTGAGTGTGTGATTCAATGTGGGCACACATAATGACCAGGTGCTACTGCAAGTAGAAGAAAGTCATACTGTTTTTATACTGTCATGTTACACTGAAAAACAAAAATGGTGTAGAAACAATTTTTGATAGAAGTTTTTTTTGTTTTGTTTAAATTTCACAATTAATTACAAAGAAACAGCAAGTAACACAATTAAATATGACATATTGAAGTAGAAAGACTGGAATTAAATTATCATGTAAAACAAACTTCAAAAATCTTTTTTTTGTGTAGATTGTTAATATTTTAAATAAGATTTTATTTTCTGTGTTTATTTTATTTTAGTTGACGTTTTAATATTTTTTTTCTAAATATGTCTACATATATATATTAATATTAATTTAACTAATCAAAAAAGAGAAATGTTGCTTTAGCAACTAGCTGAAATAAAATAACTTTAGGAATAACTTTAGGCACTAGGAATTCTTATGTTTTTATTTTAATCCCTCGGTTGAGACAAAATTTCCATTAAATCATACAATTTTGCCTTTAATAGTAAATAAAAAAACGAATAAATAATATGGAAAATCCATCAAAATATAAATTATTAGTAAAATAATAATAAAGTGATTCATATCTTTTTTTTTTGGTTTTAGTTGACAATAACCAAAAGTTATACAGGTCTGATACGACAAATAATGTGAGCAAATAATGTCAGTCTGTTGAGTTTAACTAAAATGTCTGTTTATATTCTGGAGGAAAAGGATGTACATGTATAACTCAAATTTACAATTCTGTCATTATTTTCTCACCCTCACGGAATTTTAAACCTGCATGACTGATTTGCAGAACAAAATTGTCCATATAAAGAAAATCAATACAAATATGGACCCTGCTGACCTGTCACTGTAAGAATACATTTAGCAAAATATGTTGTTTTGTGTTCCACAGAAGAAATAAATGCATGCAGTGACATGAAGGTGAGTAAATCATGACAGACTATACATATTTATGGGAACTGTCCCTTTAAGAGTACGCGTACCATACAAATGCAAGAGTTCACTCTTATGAGTAAAAAAAAAAATTGTGTGTGTGTGTTTATGAGCGAGAGAGGTGATTAAAGCCTTGCCCTGGCGGGTGCCCTGGCTATGGCATGGTGATGGATGAAGCAGTGTGTCCGTCATTAGGCAGTAAGCTGGCCCCTGGCACCCATACCCAGCTCTTAAATGTATCCATACCTCGCTGTCCCCCAGTGCTGCTGTTCATTTCAAGGTCAATTGACTCAGTGCTGCGCCGGGCAACAAAACATCCCCCTTTCTTCATAGTTTTATTTCCTATTACTGACTAGTGTGTCTGTGTGTGGGTGTGTTTGTACACAAGCTCTTGTGTGTGTGGGTGTATGCCACGTCAAAGCCGATGGTGTGCAGCAAAACCCCTACAGCTCGTGTCTAGTACAGAGGAAGACCCTATCATGAACCCTTTAATGTTTATGAGCCTGTATATGCAGAACATTTTAAAGTTCAAGTTGGTAAAAGTCAGTCACTTTGCACCCAGTTATAAAAGCGATGATGTCATTTCCTGCCAGTGACACCTGTTTAACACTGCTCATTTTTCTTGTGGCTGAGCCAGCAGCAGAGAGCAACATATGGGAAGGTTCCATATACAAGGTTCAAAATTAAAAATTTGCCAACAGTAAGTGGATTGAGAAAGTTTAACAGCCATGAGTATTTCTTTTCTTGCATATTTGCAGGAAACAATGAAGGTCAGTGTGTCACTCGCAGCGGCAGAAGTCCCTGTGGGCTTTATCTCCAACAATGTATACAGTAAACCGAGTTCTGTCATTTTTTCAGTTTTGTCATTTTTCGATGGAAATTATGCAGCTAAGGGATTTAAACAAATATTACTATTAAAAATTCAAATTTTTTTCCAAGTTTAAGGTTTAGGAAAAAATATAAAATGAATATATAAAATGTTTTATATAATGGAAATGATGCCACAGCTAAATTACTAAAAGCAGATAATAATCACTATACAATTATTTTTATAATAATCCATATTTGAAAGGATTGACCAAGTTTAAAAGAGAGGGAAATGTATATATATATATTAGGGGTGTAACGATATGCGTATTCGTATTGAACCGTTGGGTACGAGGCTTTTGGTTCGGTACGCGGTACGCATTATGGACTGAACGGTTCGTTGGACTAATTAATTATATTTGGAAAATAAAAAAAATTGTGAAATATAATGATATGCGTTCAACAAGGTAGCCCAATAACCCAAACGACGTAACAGGCAACGCCCCTGACACCCCCGAGGAAGAAAAAAACACCAACTTATATGTTTATGTTAGGCTACTCAGTCAGGCGCTCGCTCACTCAGTAATACACGCTGAAGGCTCGTTGCAAAATGGCCAATGCGTTTAACAGACCAGAAATAGAAGATCCTCCAATAACCAACAGGTCTGGTGTTTGGGTGCACTTTGGATTCCCTGTAAGCTATAATGGTGATGGCAAGAGAGTGGTGGATAAAAAGCAACAACGATATGTCGCATCTAGGGTTACACCAGCGGGAATACAAAAAAAAAAAAAAAAAACACCAGCGGGAATACTTGAAACATGTCAACTCATTTACGCCGACATCACCTTAGTGTGTCAGTATCTGGGAAAAGACGAAAAAAAGGAGAAACATACTCGCAACAAACTATCCCCGCAGCATTTAGACAGACATTTCCAACGGATTCAAACAGGGCAAAAGACATCACCACGGCGATTGGTAAGGCTACATTTACGTTATAGCCGCGGATATGAGACCTTACTATTTACCATTCATTCTATCCTCACCATTATAGCTTACAGGGAATCCAAAGTGCACCCAAACACCAGACCTGTTGGTTATTGGAGGATCTTCTATTTCTGGTCTGTTAAACGCATTAGCCATTTTGCAACGAGCCTTCAGCGCGTACTGAGTGAGCTCCGGTTGACTGCTCACTGACAACATCATGCTGTGTTCACACCAAACGCGAATAGAGCGTCTGGCGCGAATGATTTCAATGTTAAGTCAATGCAAAGGCGCGTTTACGCGCGTCTGGAGGTCTCGCGGCGCGAATGGGGCGTTAAGCGCGGCGCGGAAGACGAGAATTCGCCTCATTCGCGCGTCTAGTTCGCGCGAATGACGCGAATTGACGCGCGAATAGAGCGCTTTGCGCGAAACGCGTCTGCCGCCCGAGTTGAAAAAATTTAACTTTGGCGTCAATTCGCGCCGCGTTAACCAATCAGGAGCCTGCTAGAAGTCACTCATTCAACAGTATGTTCCTGCAGCCTCCGGTTGTGCAGGAATACCCTTCTCCACTCATTCAACAAGGAGGAACGAATATTCCTTCACGAGCCCATTTCAGACAGACCGTATTTCCTGCTTTGTTCCAAAAAACATAAGCCCTATAGAGAACCAATTGAGTAAAAACACACTCAATATAAAGAGTTATAGAGTTCCATATAAAAAGTTACATCTTTGTATTTGTTCATAACTAATATAACATTTTCATTTTTTTTTATAAGGAGCTGTTTTTGTTTTATACAGTATGCTGCTAAGAAAACACCATAGAAGATGGGTAAAGAATAGCTCCATCATTGTTCAATGTAAAAAAAAAAAAAAACTTACTTTGTTAGTTTTAATAAATAATTTTTTTTTAAAAATCAAGGAAATTTATCTTCCAATTTTTTCTTTTTGCTGTATCTAAAACGTACTGAACAGTACCGAACCGAACCGAACCGAACCGTGACACCAGTGTATCGTATCGAACCGAACCGTGAATTTTGTGAACCGTTACACCCCTAATATATATATATATATATATAGTAAAATAAAGTTCTGCTTTAATAAAAAACAATCCCTGGGACATAGAAGTGCATAATGTTGAGGAAACACCCATCTAACATGTTTAGCTGACCTTCTGTTGATAAGCAGTAACTCAGTCAACAGCAACATCAATACTAAAAAATCAGGACCAGTGTTATATTCACACATTCAAACATTGATTAAATTCCAACTCTGGCACCCACAAAAATCTGCCTATACTGTACAGTCTCAGGATTCTGCTGTGAGTTGTTCTAATGCCCACATACAAATACACAAACATACACATTCAATGCACAACTCTCTAGAAAGCTGCATGCTCCATAGGAGGTGCATGTAAATCCCAGTCCCTTGGGACGCACAGTAGGGAATGGATGTGGAATATAGCATGGCTATTTGACAACTCCTCACTTTATGCTTGAGTGTGTAAAATAACCTCAGCTGGTACAAATCATCCTCTGCTTCTCAAGGACTGTGATGTGCCATTCTGTCTCATTAGGTCTCGGTTCAGCCCCTCTCGACAGACATGAGCGAGAAAAGCGTGTGAAGTGGGGTTAGAGAATGTAACTTTTTGAGTCAGAGGACGGAGCCATTGAAAAGCATGGCAGAGCGCTTCTGCAGGCCTGTGATGTTTAATTCAGCAGACCATAATGACTCAGATGAAGTCAAGAGGCAGCTTTAAATAACTTAGCTTCCAGGGCCAGAACTATTCAGCTCACAAGAGTATGTCCGTGAAGCATGAGGTTATGTGTTTGCCCAGGTGTCCACATGTTCTTCAAAAAATAAAAAAACCTTGAAAGATATTTTGTATTCTCCTTCTTTGAAGGACATGTTCATTGCAGATTGAATTGGAGTTTGCAGAGAGCACAGAGGACAAAATTTAGGTGTTACTGTAAAAGTACAGATTCCACCTTGGCTGCCACTAGTGTTTCAGTTATTCATCTGGCAGCTGGTCTAACATCGGTGGGCTCTCTCCATTAGCTCTGCCCTGAGCAGACCGGGAGCAGGCCGTCTGGGAGCCATCAGTCTGCTGTGATGGGCTCAGTGGAGCTTGGTGACTATGGTTCTAAAGCCCAAAGTCTCTCACAGGAAGTGCATGTGTCAGTGAAGAACACAGCAAAGTCAGCCAGCCCTTGCACTCAGTCTATCCGTGTCGGTTAACCATCTTATGTTGGGTATTAGAAGACGGTGCCCCAACCAGGCTTCTCATCTAGATTCAGCCATGATCTTTTTGGTGAAGATGGTTGACCTCTTACACTACCTAGCATAAGAGAGAAAACCATGACAAAAGTCTTTACCATGAGATTTACCATTTTTCGAGGTCAGTATTTCTGTGTTGAGATTTCAAAGAAGAGATGGTAGCAATGCTGTCTCGCTGCAACATATCTTCCTTCAAATCTCAACTGAAAAAATATCTCTCCTCATTTTTATTTTCAGCTGACCTCTGTTGTTTTCATTATTTAGTTGGTTATTGTTTTTGTTGTTTGCTTATATATAAATATATAAAAATAGTTTGTAACTGTTGTTATATCTTCACATAATTTTTTCGTCGTTTGGGAAAAGGCACTTTTATTATTATTATTATTTTTGTTTCAGTAGAAATTTAAAATGCTTAAACAACAAATTTACCTGAGAAGGAAAACCACATTATGATTTTAACACTTGTTTTCAGCGTATACAGGTAGAATTAAGTTTCTTTTCCTCACTTAACTGCCTGATTGTTGTTGTTATTAATCAAACACCTCTATAAACACAAGATTTATACTTAAAGCAAAGAATAAAAAATATATGGGCAATGGGGAGAAAAATAAACTTAATTATAGGTTTATTTAGATAACAAACATTAGTTCTGTTTCAGCTAGTTGCTAAGTGTTTCTCTTTGTGGAAAAAAGTTTTCATCTACATATCTATTATTTATAAAGGTGTTTAGATATTTTTACTGAAAAACAAGAAAACACACACACACACACACACACACACACACACACACACACACATAAACACACACACACACACACACACACACACACACACACACACACACACACACACACACACACACACACACACACACACACACACACACATATATATGAACTTTTTTTTCAGTGCAATCTGGGCCAGATTAGAAATTTATGCTTGTCTAAGCTGTTTTTGTTTCAGCAGGGAAGCCTGAGCTTGAATTCTAATACTAAATGTGAGCTTAATCTAGAGTCTGAAACTTGTATACCAGAATCATAATGTACAGATAATGCTAAGGCCATCAGTGATTGGATGCTAGGACTCCTGGTTCTAGACTGAATCACAGATAAGCCGACTGGATCAGCAACTGCAGATAAAAGAAGATAGTCTATAGTCTTTACATGTTGTGGCAATAGCCTTGAAAATGGCCTAGTGGGTGAATTTCTGAACCAAACTCAGTTAAGCCATGGCAGTAGTTTTCCATGCCAATGATCAAACAACAACATGAAATCAGAATGAAAAATCAGAATGCTGCAATATTAAGTTCAGCACTGAGAGGTCCAAGAACACTGACCACTCCAGCTGGAGGGCCCAGGGTGCAGGCGCTCAGGAGACAGCCCCGGATGCCTACACACATAAACCATCACCCTCTGGAACAGCCAACTGGCCAGTAGTTGCTTAGCGACCAGCAGAATGAGTTAAGTCACTTTAAGAAAGACAGACGTTTTGGACAGAGGACAGAGCTGAGAGTGCTGAAATCAGTATGATGGCAGGTGAAACAAGTGAGGAAAAAGAAAAGAAGAGAAGAGAGAAATGAGTAAATGGACAAAAATAGGTCCAACAATGTAGGAAAGAAAATTTTTTAACATTTATAATGAGAAGAAATGTTTCTTGAGCCCCAAATCAGCATATTAGAAGGATTTCTGAAGGATCGTGTGACACCGAAAACTGGAGTAATGGAGTAAAAATCTCCACTATTTTAGATTTTTGAAGAATCTGCTTTGTTATTTTAATCTTCCTTTATCTTATAAAAAATCTTACTGACCCCAAGATAGTGTACACACAGGGATGTCCATGTTATTTTAAATAAAATATATGGTCAAACTTTATTTCAAGGTCCAATTCTCACTATTAACTAACCATTAATTATGAGTTTTGCCTTAATTAACTCCTAATTTGCTGCTTATTAATAGTTTATAAGGTAGTTGATAAGTTTAGGGTATTGGGTAGAATTATGGATGTCATGCATTATACGTACTTTAAAAGCACTAATAAACAGCCAATATGTTAATAATAAGCATGCTAATAAGCAACTAGTTATCAGTGAAAAATTGAACTCTATACTAAAGTGTTACCAAGTATAGTTTCATAATATTCAGTCATTAAAATAACTTTCTCTACCACTGACATGTATTTATTTTTTGCTGATGTAAGCAAAGCCTGTGTGGGTATGGAAAAATTATATTAACCAATAATATAATAGTCCACTTTTCACAGTCCAACAACCTTCAGGTGGCTAAAATCAAGCCCTCTACATTATTCTATTTCACATGCAAATGTGTTTCATCAAATGCATTTGCAAATCTCTTTTTGTGTTGCCTTTAGGAAAAAAGCTCTTGCTCTTTACTGGATGACAAATACGCAGTGAAGGTCAGTCACCATTATATAGAAAACTCTACTCAGAGTGCAAGCATGCTGCACAGCGACCTGAAATGTCCCACTATCAACGGCAGCCAGCTGCCCTCTGAGATCTCCCCCAGTCCAAACTCACGGCTGTGACAGCAAGCGAGCAGCGCAGACCTGCTGCAGTGTAATAGGAAATTAATTGAGATCGTCAATATGGTATTAATCATTAAGGCACAGGTGCTGAGATGGTGCTTCTGCCTGAGTGAGCCTGTTAGCGATGCACACGTTTAAAAAGTTTGACTTGCTGTTCGGTTAAAATGTGTGTGAGAGCAAGGGCGAGAGGGAAATAGAGAGAGGTAATGATAAAGAGAGAGAAGAGTGAATATGTCCTGTGCTAATTAAGTCAAAGTTGACCAACATGCGGTGAAAATTTCACAGCAAAACACATCACCGTAAACGTCGATGCCATTCTGGTGAGCAAACAAAACATCCATTGGCTGCATCCGTCCCTTGGTGAGGTGGGGTGTGGACAAACATCACTCAGAGCTAATCATGCAAACACAGCACAAATTGCATTGACTACATTAAAAGCGGTTAGGCACGGCACGTCTCCAAACAGTTGAGGGTGTGTAACTGAGCGGACATTCCACTACATAAATTAAACATGGAGCAGTTAAATAGCGCTCACACTCTGATGATATACACCAGCTGGGATTGATGCGGAGACAGGAGTGGCTCCCTGAGCGGTAGAAAGGAGACACATGGCGTAACTGAACGCAGCCCTGGCATGTGGTCCGGCACCGCGCTTAAGTACGCCGAATATCAAACAAGCAGCAGGACAGGCAGAGGAGTCTTGACGAGCTCACTCACATCGGTGTAAGGGTTGAGCTTATGAAAAGTTTATGAGTTCTGCTCAAAACAGATTGATTCGGGATTAAAGCAAATACCAAGGCAGAAAAGCCCTGAAGCTGAGAGAGAGGATTCGGTAAAGACAAAAGCAAAGAGAGAAAGAGCAAGAGTGAGTGAGATACACACATAGAGAGAGAGAGGAGAATGTGAAAATATATATATATATATATATATATATATATATTCATTATGGTTAAATAAAAATTGTTCACTTTAAAATGAAAATTATGTTATTCTTATTATAACTATTATTGGAACTATTGATTTAAAGGAAGACAGTTTGAAAAATCTTCACTCTTCTTTTTTCTATACAGTGACATCATAAAAGTAGTGACTATATCCCTAAAAAGTAATTATAGCATTATTTACAGACATTTTGTGCTTTACAGGCCAGATTAACTAACAGCTTGTGCCAGCACAAACCCTCTTTTGGTGTTAAAAACTACTGTCAGGATTGATTAAAGACATGCAATGTAAAAATAAGTGATGAAACACTGCGGACATTTGTAGGAGCTTCCCATTCAAACAGAAAATTTATGGGAGAAGAGAGATATTTAAATGAATCATGCAAGATGATCGTATTATTGAGTTCAGATTATTTTGGTAATTATGCTACTGCAATCTTAAAAAGAAAAATCTTAGAAAAAAAAGTTTCTTTGTATTTGAGAATGGTTGTTCACTGACTCAATGAACATGTCACTAAATCAATTAACTGGATCAGTAAAAAAAAATCATTATTTTTTTCACATACTTTTCAATGAGCCAGTTGATTTGATTCACAATTTGGACTGAATGATTTCTTCATAAATCAGACTGATTTTTTTAAAGGGTTCAACTCATTTGATTCTGCCAGGTCAACAGATTATCATTTGAGAAGATTATCAGTGAATAATGACTTAAATTTCATTATCTATTCCTATTCCTCCCACAAATTTAGAATAATACTTTCTATAAAGCCACTTAAGAACATTTTAAGGTCATTTTTGAAGCATAAATTATATGGAAAATTGCTAAGTGAAGCTTCAGAATATCACTTTTTAGGATTGTGTTTTTGGGTCATATACGTACATAAGTTTGGAAAGACATGCATATCATTAAATTATGACAGATATTTAATTTCTGGGCGAACTATATCTTTAAACACTATGCCTTATCAGGAAAGAGACACTTGAATGTGACTAGGAGAGTTTGTCTAATTTGTCAGTAGTCAGCGTGAGGGTGTTTAACATGCTTGGTCATATGTTTGACCTCTCTGCAACTGGTAGTTTCAGGCCTCAAGGTCTGCATGAGGTCACCACAGGTGTGAAGCAGATGTGGAGAACAACAGGTTTAGGTGTCCTAAAAGGCAACAAACACTTGCCTGTCAGTAATCATCAGCCTGCAGTCTGTTGATGGCTTACTGCAGGTACAGTGTTCAGAATCCATCTTAAAAGCAATGGGTGTCATTTTTCAGTGTTATAACACTTTCTCCTCCATCTATCCATCCTTCTATTCATCATATGGGTGGGTGCCTTGTCAGTCTTATAGCAGAGTTTAGTCTATTTATTTAGAAACACTAAAAATACAAGTGAACGTGCAAAAATACATTAGGACGCAGAGCTGCATTCAAAAACCTACATACACAGAAATCCAACATTTCCATTTGACTCAGCGTGAATTTTTATTTTTGTGCTGGTTAACAAAAATTGAAAGATTCAATAGATTCTTTCTACGTCTACTGTTCACCACATACTGAGGTATTGTGCTCCACATGAGCCGCACTATCCAACTGTGAAATAATAGGGGAAATGATGTCATCAAACGCTGCTGTCTTCAAAAGACAAGTGTGGCTGGGGAGTAGGACTCTTTGATGTGGCCCCTGGAGTGGTCTCAAGCCAAACTGCTATAGAGAACAGAGCTGGAGTCTTCAGAGAGATGGGCCCTGGGCTCTGCCGATCCCATATACCCACCCACACCCACACACTCTGTGATCAATAGTGAATCTTAATCAATCTCAACAATGCCTCACCCACTCCTCTCGTTCTTAACCTCTGCCCTGCCAAAAACAGTAGTGTAAAAGAGTATGTGATGTGCATGTGTGCAAGTGTTCACACAAAACAAACAAAGACCCCACTGACTTTCAATGTATGAACAAAAA
The DNA here is from genome assembly GCF_963082965.1 of Carassius carassius. Taxonomy (NCBI): domain Eukaryota; kingdom Metazoa; phylum Chordata; class Actinopteri; order Cypriniformes; family Cyprinidae; genus Carassius; species Carassius carassius. The sequence continues at coordinate 18,753,126 of NC_081800.1, forward strand.
TCATAGACATTTTTCAAAAAATCTTTTACATTCCACAGAAGAAAAAAGTCACTCAGGTTTGGAACGACATAAGCAAATTACTTTTGAACTATCCTTTTAAAATGAGATGAAAACAAATAATTAAGCCTTTTAGTAGTCTGCAGTTGCCTTAACAAGCACCACTTATCATAATGAGAAACAGTAAATTAGCTAATAAAGTAACATGGTGATAAATGAAACAAAACGAAACAACAACTTCAATTTGCCCTGCAAACAGCACTGACCACAAACATTGCTTTGGATAAACAGGTTCAGCACGACTCTACTCCTCTCGCCCCTCTCCAGTTCATTTTAATTGGCTGAGTGCTCTTGTTATGAATTGATGAAGAGAGGAAGGACTCGGCAGGGAGCGTTACAGAGGTAGCATTAAAGAGCATTACTTTAACAACGCACCTGCCTCATACGGAGAGAATCAGTTCATACTGAAATAATTAAAGCAGTAGAAAAGGAATCAATCAAGCTACTGAGCATGTGCAGGAAACCACCACAGGAAGAGACCTCCGCTCCATTTGCTATCGTCTGGGGCCTACGGGCTAATTTGTTTACATCCATAATACATTCAAAGGATTTATCTAACTTGCAAATGAGCCTTCATTTACTGGTCCAAGAGGTACTGGGGAGTGCAGGGAAGCAGTGAATAAGGAGAGGAAAGGTGTGGAGTAGGAACAGCTGGCAGGGCAGGGAAAGGAGAAGGGCGGAGGTGGTTTTAACCCTTCGTCGCCCTGATCAGAGCTTTCTGGGTCACACTGTGCAGGCATGTGAGTATTTTAACAAACACATATCGCATCTGGTTGGATCAGGCTTGGGTGCTGGCCATTCACGAGTGCTGTCAACTGAAGTCAAAGGTCACACAGACAATCCCTGGACTGGTTTCAAGGACACCGTCTAAAAGTGACAACTCCATAACAGATTGTCTTGTGTCCAGACCTACTCTGATCATATGCCAAATGCCAGGATGACAAAAGGTACGTGTATGTATTTGTGTGTGAGGACAGGCCACTCCCCATAGAGAAGAGAATAAATGGCTGGTAAAAGGTCCTCCCAACACTGCTGTAGGGGTTGTGTTGAGTCACTGCCCTCTCTGCAACGATATGGTCAGGAAGTGTTTTCTGTGGCCAGCTGCTAGAGACACAGCTTTTACTAGCGACATGAAAGCAGATGAGCACATTTATTAATGGAAACGCAATTACATCAGAAATGACATAAGTATGTACTGGCTTCAAATAAGATTTGTTGGTAAATTTGATTCTTAAGTTTAACTCACAGACACAATCCAGTTGTGGTGGTTCCTGAGTTAAAAGCTAATTGGATTAGAAGATTATAAGATCATCAGCAAATAACAACAATCTTCATTACATAAGTCAACTTTATGACTTCAAGATTATTTGTACTTTTTGATACTTTTAAAACCCTGGTAATTTTCACTTTCCTTTCAAATATGTTAAAATGATAATTCAATTTTTTTTTATTGTCCTAATTTGCTATTTTTGACTTGTATGACATTCTTTCTTCTGCAAAACACAAAATAAGATAATTCTGAATAATGTTTTTGTCCCTACAATGAATATTAATGGGGACCAAAACAACATTGGATCTCATTTTTCCCCAGATGTTTTCAGAATTGCTGTGTTGCACAGAAGAGTATAAATCACACAGGTTTAGAATAATGTGAAGATAATTAACTAAAAGAAGATAATTAAAATTAATGGGGTCTAGAGGTTCATAAGAGGAGTCAAAAGAATTGAAGGGAAGGTAGCTGGTGTGCTGTTTTCATGTGTGCAAGCATGTGTGTGAGAAAGGGCCAGAGAGCCAGAGAGAGAGAGTGTTTTGTTGGAAGAGGACAACAGATCTGAGGTGAAACTGATCTGCTGCGAAACCCCCGACACACACACAAACTATGATCTGAAGATGTAAACCTGCTTTCTTGTACATTTTTGACCACTTGCAGAACCATATATGCACCCAAACACAACACATACGCTAAACATATGTAACGACTGCGTTCTCACAGATGTCTGTGTCTCCATCTACCTCAGTCTTCTCCATCTGAACGGATGGGGTCAGTGTCGCCCTACGAACACACACGCTACTGTGTGAGGCTCAGCAAACGCTGAGCCAATATCTTACATAGATATGGCAAGGGCACTGATGAGAGAGAACGAGAGGGACAGAGAAAGAGAGAGACAGAGAGGATAAAGGAGAAAAAAAATCAATACCATATCTTAACACTAAGCACAAACCAAGCCAAAGCAGCAGGAGTGTGCAGCTTGCTACATAAACTGGACAGCTTCATCAGGCTTCTTCAGCACACCAAACACACAGTATTTCCTTTCATTTCACGCTGGCTTAGGAAAGAGTGTGCATGTGGCTGCTGGGAGAACGGTGCTGGGTGTTGGTTGGCACACAGAAAGGAGGATCTAATGCCGTACCTCCTACCTTTTTTCTCTCCCTCTCTTGCACACACACACATACACTGGCCGAGCCCTCAAAATACCCAGTCTAAAAATAGCCTGCAGGGAGGCGTCGGCCCGGCTATTATTATTACACACACGTCCCACCCGCCCCTACCAAGGAAGGGGACTAGACTAATGCTTTTTCTGGTGCAGGCAATTAAAAAACTATTTGTCACCTGCCTAGCGCTGATGTTCAGGCCCCTGGCGCAGGATTACAGGGGCCCTCTGATCAGACCGGCCTGGAGTTGAGATGGACAAGTGAGAGATGGGAGAGGGCTGATAGAAGGATGGGAAAGCAGAGAGCAGGCACTGGAGAGTTCCTGATTTATACAGACAGGTTAATACCAGAGCAGCCAAGACTCTGACTGTCACCGCCATCAGGAAGTCATGCAATATTTAAAAGCTGCCAAGTTAAAGGCAATCAACTTCATGGGCCATTGCAAAAAATAGGAATGTATATGTCTGCAGGCCTCTGAAGTTTTTTGTAGTGTACTTGTATATACATACTGTGTACATGCAGGGGTGTAGCAATAAGAAAAGAAAAAAAGAAGAAGAATGATTTTAAGACTTTTCAGCAATTATCAGCATAATTAGTATTCATGAGTCAAGCTGACATTTCAGTAAGTTCTAGTACGTCCCTTCATACCTGGGTTCCCAGCTTCTTTTTTAGTGGAAGCAGGTTGCACACATTTGAGGCACGCACACAGAGATGCTATGCCATTGTCGCCAATGGGATCAATACCCTCAACAAGAACAGAAAGTAAAGTGTCAACAGATTCAGAGATGCACTAAAGAGTGACGGAAAGATTACTTAAAAGGCCTGGCTCCCCCACCAGCTGCTCAGAACAGGAATCTGGCAAGTGTTTGGTTGCTGTTTGATTGTTCCATTCAAGCAATCGACTTGGCCACAATACAATTAACATTGCAAAGCATCAGTGTTTTCCAGACACCTCATACTGAGAGACAGCAGGTGCTATCTTGACACAATGATGTTATGGCAGCTGGCGGGACTCATAAACCAAACAAAGAGGACATCCTCTTCCTCTTTATCATCATTAATTAGATGAAGAGACAAAAAAGATCTGTTGGAGAATAAGAATAGAAAAAGGACCCAGAATGATTTTTTCTGCAAAGATTTTTTGTGGAAAATCAGCACAGTTCTGCTAAATGAATTTAAACATGGTCATTTCTTAAACAGCAAGACAAAAACATAGGACCTGTAAGATGTAGGACTTTGTAAATGATGACATTTCCAAATATGCACAGATTCTGTGCAATCTTTTTTTATGGGTCTTGGAGAGTAACACAGGCCCAAAGCCTTCTGTTTTATCATCCTCCATCATTTGTGAGGGTGCAAAGAGCACAGACGGTACCCCAGGCCTTCTTATGAGCGATGGAGATGGACCAGTGAAAAAGGCCATCAAAACTTTCCGGCGTAGGGCAGTGTGCCAGACTCAGGTTCTGAGTACGGTTATGGTGGCAGTAAATAGCCCTGTGGAGGTAGTTTATGTGTCCCATTGTGGCAAAACCCCCTCCCCATTCCAGCTCTGACACACCCTGCATTACTAATTTACAAGGCAGCTCGTTAATGGTGTGTGATTTACAATGCTCATTTGAATCTTTGATCTCTGGCTGATGAAATCATCGCCTTACAGCAGCTATATACACACACACACACACACACACACATGCAGAAACACAAGCACTGGCCAAAATTCCTTTCCTCTTGTCTATCTTCTCAGCAGTACAGTTTAAAGCAAATGACAAATAAATAAAACAATGCATGAAAAAAAAAATCATGTTAAGGCCCTAAAATGATCAAATAAGTGAAAAATAAATTATATAATGTATTATATGTATCTCTTTTTTTAACCAAACATAGCCTTGAAAAAATAAAATAAAACAAAATATTATGTGGCAGTGGTGCCAATTTAAAGAGGATGAAATTTTACCTTACAAACTTGTCTAAAAGTCTGAAAATTAGCTGCTGAAAATATATAAAAAACAAACACTTATTTACTACTATTTAATAAAAAAAATTATTAAATTTACATAAGAGAAAAAAAGAAAGAAATACATTTAGATCTCATCAAAAATCAAACCTACAAATTAGACCTACACACCACCTCAAAGAATGACATTTGGCCTACACAACATTTTTCAATAATATTACACTTCCATATAGCCTTCCATCAAATTAAAATTAGACCTACACAACACCTCACATTGCACAAGAAGACCTACAGAGGATTTCACTAAAACGGGAGTAAATAAGCCCAAATTAGGGGCCGTTTACATGACAACGTTTTCACCCAAAAACAGGAAACATTTTATGCATTTTGACTGCGTTTTGGGGACTGAAAACTGGTTTCAAAGTGCAAGTTTTTGAAAATGCCACCGTTATTGTTTCCGTGTTAACATCCAATATGGGAATCTTCGGCCTGCGATGTGACGTTATGCGTGTGCGTATTACGTGTTAGGTATGTAGACATGCGCAGAATGTGTTACACAAAAATGGATGAGTACATGGTACTGTTGTTGCTGTTTAAGAGTTTGCTAAGGCTTCTTCAGCAAAGTGTGGATTTACTTCACCAATATTACAACCAACAGCGGAGAGACGCATCATATACAACATATAATCATCACTTCTCTACAGATACTGTTTACTAACAAGGTGACAGCGCCAACTACTGGCCTGGCATACGTAATACAGAGTTTTCACGGATATGTGTAAACGCGAATCGTTTTGAAAACTTTGTTGTGTATACATGAAACTTCTTAAAAACGTAAGGGAAAAACTTTTCTATATTTGACTACAACATTATCGTGTAAACGTAACCTTAAAGGCATAAATCAGAGGCTATAGAGGCAGAGGTGTGGACATCTCTCCATTCTTGTGTTCAAAGCTGTCTGTTTATGTAGTCACATCATACACTCAGACCTTACAAGAACCTTCTGCAGTCAAATAGGGCCGAAACACGTCTCCTTATTATCCTTATAGTCACATAACAGAGTGGTCACTGATCTCTCCGCTGCTCTTTCAGTCAGGCAGAGCTGATCCCCCCCAGGACACGCCAAATTCCTGAACTGATGAATCAGATCTCCATGAGGAAATTGCCAATTACAGAAATTGGATTTAGAGCACTGCTTTGTATGTTGATGAGCCTGGTCCTGTACGATGGGCTCGAGACAAATATGATAGTGAGTAGACTGGAATTTAGGGCAGAAAAAGGGGAAAAACCCCATCTTCTTATCATTTCCTTCCCTTTCTCTCTCCTTTACTCTTTATGTCTTCTCTATCTGGGATTTCTCTCAGTGATGAGGAAATCAGAATGTCAGAATTCACCAGAGCTAATTGGGCCTCTGATGTGCAATCAGTGCTGGACAAATGCGACAGTTCTGGTCATTAGCTGCAGCAATGCAAGTGTTGTATGTGCTGAAATGTCACAGCACAGTTCAGCGCACTCCTGAAACACATCCGGCGAATGGCTTGCCGTGCACATGCTCATAAATGCAGCCGTCTGCCAACTGGCTGTACTGTGTACTATCGATCTCCCTTTGCTCACAGCCTGCTGTCATCTGACACACACACACATACACACACACAGACACAGAGAAATTAGAGGCAGCGCATCAAAAAGGTCCACATTCTGGGCCCAATCACACAGGTCTGTCTCTGGCATTGATTGCATGGGCTGCTTTATAAAACATGAATCTAAAGCAGGGAAGGTCTGAGCTGTGCCAACCCATCTCTGAGGGACATGCGTAGGCCCTGTTTACACCTGGTATTTAGATATTTCCCTGGTGATCTGGTCAGTAGTATTCAGCTGAGACACATGGTAAAAAAACTAACAAATAAAAAGTCTCCTGACTTTTTGTGAATGCATTTCAAGGTCTCTGATTTTGGTAATACATGTAATTCAACAAAATATAATTTTGTTATTTGATGATAATGTCTGGGGGAAAAAAAGAATAACTAAAAAGACAATAAATAAATAAACAAACATTTTCTGCTTTGTATTATACATTATTGTTGCAAATTCTGCTGATTTGTCACCAATGTAATGTTTTCTAACTGCTGACTTGTGATAGTCTTTACTAAGAATAGTAACACAGGATTTATGCACAGCTAATAACTACAAATAAGTAATTTTTCATTCAAAATTAAACTTTATGAAATTATTTTTCTTTAACAATTTATTTTTTGTTCATTATTTTTTCTTTTCTTTAGGCTTTTTAAAAACTCATTTGAAATAAATATTTCTTGCAAATATAAAAATGCATTGCTACAAGTAAAAATGTATCATTAAATGAAAGTGTTGGTAGTACAAAGGTTGGCAGGGCAAGTGAAAATTGAAACTACTGAGCCAGCAGAAAAAAAATCCTTATTATCCTTATTTAGTGCCATCCTGTTTCAAACATATGGTCTTAAACTGACGTTAATACCAGGTGTAAACTTGGCCAACACAAAAATAAGTTAACCAGCCAACAGAGCGTAGTGCTCCCTGGCTCTCCAGACAGTGCCCTAATAGAAAAGCAGTGATCACACTAAGAAGCCTGCATTACCTGCGGCCCATGAAGCACAATCAGTGCCGTGTGATGCGGGCTGCTGAGTCTATAGGTAAGAGTTGGATTAACACAATAAGGCAGGTCAATCTCCCGCTCTAATGTCCCAGACGCACAGAGGGAAACGGCTGGACACACACGGCTGCCAGCGGCCAGCACTCAATAACTGGCTGAATGTCAGTTTGGCTCACCAGCTCACTCCTGCCCTTTAACAGAGCTCTGAATTATTAAGCAGCCATCTCACTTCCTGACTCTCCCCCTCTCTCTCTGCTTGGTGTCCACATGAAAGGCTTCTGTATGGGGAGAGGGAGTGACATGGAGGATTTATCGACGAGATGGGCGATGATGGGGAAAGTGGTATGCAAAAGAGCCTCAAAGGAAGTTTGGAAAGAGGATGATCAGGAGTCTCAGATACCACAGTAACAAGACACATAGACAGAGACAGAGAGAAGGAAAAGTTATTTTTCGTTCACTCAGCTGCTGGTCAGTGACCCTTAATATGAAGGAAGTTTCTCTCAATGGGAGAGCAATGTTCTGACCTAACTGAAGAGCTGATGGGGTCAGGAGGAGAGAAGCGTGTGATGAGAGAAGGGAAGAGAGTGTGAAAAGTTTAAAAGTTGGGTGATGGAGAACTAAATGTTACTTCTGCTTATACACTCTCCATCTCACTTATTTACTGTCATTCTCTATCTTACATGACACTATTCTTAAATAAACAGTTAATTCTGTCTTATTTATTCACCTCTTATGTCCTTCCAAACCTTTGGAAAGACTTTGATTAATATTTGAAGCACAAATCAAGTTTTAAGCTTCGAAGTTTATGGTGTGTGATGTGTTCTATGAATGTGTTTTTATATGTTAATAAAAGCCTAAATGTAATCTGTTCATCATATAAAGTTATTTGTCTCTCTTCACAAGACATCATATGATTCATTATTTTAGTTTTGGTTACCTGGAATTCAAAATAAGGTAATTTTTTAAAGAAACCTAAGTCTAATGGCTTTGGAGCAACAAGAGGATGAATAAATTATGACAGAATTTTAATTTTTGGGTGGACTACTCCTGAAGTATTTTGATCTAGGAATATGTCCTGTTAGGATAAATAACATAAAGCATCATGAATATAAATGTGTTTACTATGCCAAGTGTGTGAGAAAGGCTACACAATACACATACATTGTGTGTAAGAGGGGTGCCTGTGTGATTTGGAGGGTGTGTAAGACAGAGGCTGTGGGCCGAGATGGATGGAGTTGAGAGAGCGGGCTACTGGAAAACTGCCGCACAATGACGGGAAATTGGGCTGCTGCTATGATGAAGAGCTTGTGGAGGCAGGTGTGGGACAGGGAGACACTGATGTTTACGGATGAGGGGATTGTTATAGAGGAGGTCCCATGTGCTCTACTCTGATGTGGCCTTATGTAGCACTGACATAGAAGCTCTGCGGAAGACTGAAAGCATGTGCCAAAACACAAATAATGGTGAGAATCGGAGAAAAAGCCTGAAGAAAGAGCAACAGAGAACTCATTTCATTCAAAATATAACCTGCAGTTCATATGAATAATAACTTGAATAAATGTATTTTGTGATGCATAATCAATTTCTAAAAAAAGCTATTTTGATGTTTTCTGAACGGCTTAAAGTGAAAAATGGTTTAAGTGGCTTGAGAATGTAGATAACATTTTTAAAACAAACAGTATACATATAACGTTTGCCATAATTTTTCGAATAAGCACTAATAAAACAATAAAACGTATTCAATTATTAAACAATAAATATTATTCATATTTGCAAAGGTCAGTAAGTTAAAAAAATACCATATTTTCACATTTTTTATAAAAGTACACATTTTGCTCAGGTACAATATTACCCTGAGAAAACTTTCTGACACTGCTGACTAAAAAAATTCATAACACCTGTAAAAAAATTTTTTTTTTAAATATGAAATTATATATATATATATATATATATATATATATATATATATATATATATATATATATATATGTTAAAGTTCTATGTCAACAATCCTATTTAGCACGTGCACCTTAGAGGCATTATTGTCCAAAAATGATACGGCATAACAATAAGACATATACATTTAACTTAATCTTTACTCTACCCAGATAAAATTATTCATTTGCATCTAGCCATATGCAGTAGGTGGACAAACCACAAAATCACCTACAAACTAATAACCAGAATAGTTTAATAGTTTACATTTAAAAGCTTTAAGATGTTGACCTTCAGTTGGCTGTAGGAATTAATAAAACATTTGTTATTTTGTATAGGGCTTCTGCAACATGCATGACCTATTAGTGCAGAAGCTTGATGAGTCAAGAAGGCATGTGAATGAACAGCAACTGAATATTAATGCACAGTCCTGGACTGAGATCCATGTGTACAATTACGTTTTAAAGCGAAACATACTCTTGCCCTTAACACTTTATCACCGCTGTTTGTAAATACCAACAGAATACTATAGAAGTAAACACAACCTTCAGCTTTTGTAAAGCTAATAACCAGCATCTAAATTACTCCTATACTATATAATTCACACATCTAGGGCCAGCGACCACACATAAAGAGTCAAACTTATTCACGTGTTCTCTTACAGTAGCCACAAGTAATGAGTTCAAAGACTTCTCAATCAATACTCAGCCGCTGATCCATGTGACAGCATAAACTTTTAACTTACCACATTGACACCTCATAACAGACATTAATCTCACAGCACTGAAATCAATATGCCATCATTTCTCTTTTGTGTATTCAGCACCCTAAACAATCTGGCAATAACAAACACAAGCAAACATGGGCTGTATTAATGTCCCCATCTGTTAAAACAGTCCAATGGAGCTTCGTCTCATAAATGACTCTGTCTTGGAGAGTAAGCAACGTTAAATATACATTACTCTAGGCCTGGAAAGTGTGCAGTCAAGGGCGTGCTGAGCACACATTTGGTGTGACTACAAAAACAACTGTCTATGAATAAATAAATGCAGAGTAGTGCCTGTCCGGACAAAAAGGAAGAGTCTGCCTCATGCCTCAGGCTTATTTACACCAGCCTAGTGGCCACAAACAAATAAAAAGAAGATGACAAGGTGAGGGGGTTCAACTCATCAGATGGCTCAGAGAAGGGAAATGTTATATTGATCTTTAAAGCATGATGCATGCATGCCAAGGTCGACATTTAGGTAACAGTGAGATTTCAAAGGATGTCATGAAGCTTTGAAAGGAAAGCAAGTCTTTAAAGTGCACTTCTTTTGGAGCACCTGAATAACTGATCACAGTTTAACAAGTTTTCAGCATCACAGTTAGCTCCTAACACACCGGCGCTCTATGCCAAATTTAGTGGGTCTGACAGGCAGAGTGTGCAAGATAGATCGTGAAGAGAAAAAGAGAGCATCCATCTCTCCTTATATATGAGCATGCTTGTTTATTTTAATGAACATGTATGTGAAGTGGGACAGGGAGATGAATACAGAAAAACAAGGTCCAACTCATCCGGATCCTCAACGGAGAAGCCATACCTTGCCATCAATCATGGGGAGAAGGCTCGGGAGGGAAGAAGGAAGAAAGAAACGGGGAGAGAGATAAACAGAGAGAGAGACAGGGGGGTGGAGGCGGGTGCAGGTTTGCTGCCAGTTTCCTGATTAATCTGGACAATATTCCCTCTTATGCGTCATATCATTCTCCAACATACAGTAGCACAGCTCTCCTTTTGCACAATAAAGAGGTCTCAGCAAAGCTTATTGACCACTTTCTAAAGATCTGCCAGCCTGGAAGACAAATGAAGTGTGGCCTCACGTTCAGCTGTACTAATATAATAATGATATCCGGGTCTGTGTCCCCGGCCGCCACACCTCAGCTCTGTAATGTAGGATTAGATGAAGAAGGAGAGCTGAGCAATTACATTCGATTAGCACTAAACAAGAGAATGAGACATGGAGCGATCAAATCAATCAAGTGCAGGACCAGGACAGTCACAGAGGGAGTGTGTGTGTGTGTGTGCTGTGTGTGTGTGAGAGATAATATGCCCTTAACACCTCAAATCTCTAAACAGCCATTCCCTCTCCCAGACAGTCTATTCTGCATGAGTGAAAACTTTTTAGAAGGGCCAACGAGGTGCAAAGCATTCTGGGTAAGTGGCGATAATAAGTCCCCTCAGCAGATCTCTGCCATTATGCAGAGCGAGAAGAGCAGAGCTGCGCAATACCACAAAGACATGCCTGGAAGAATGAGCCACTATCTGAGGGAAAGGCTTTTTAGAGGGAAGGAGTGCCAAGATTCCTCATAGACTTATTTTCTCATTACCTCCTCTCGTCCCCTGTCTTATTACTGAGACTTTTCTCAATAAAGAAGATCTGGACTGGATAAAAAGACAGCCACACTTGCAGTCTCTTTGCTCTCTACATTTTCCCCTTCTTTTGCTCCTTCTCTGTGATCTGATCACATTCCCTGAAAATGTAGTTTTGTCATTGTTTGATGCTTGACTGTCCCTGGATTGGGTTATGTGCATTCTTAGCGGCCTTGTAACCTTTATGAATCTGCACTCTGGTACAAGCATTGCATAAACAGAATTCTGACAAAACCACAAAAAGTCTGGTGCACATTAGCATTTTAGTCTGGCTTAGGTGACAGAATAGATGCCCACTTTGATCGCCACTTTGAGTTTGTTTCATATTTACACTTATATTTTATGCTCAAAAGATCAAAACTGATAAGATTTTTATGCAGTATGTATCAGACAGTCAGCAAATGGACACTGGGCGGTCCGTCTGAAGCTGAGACTAATGGGACACAGTGAGGGTGCTGCCAGGCCCCGGAGACAGATATCATACGTATAAGACAAAGTCATGCTGGAACATCCTGCTCTGTCCTGGACACAGAAATTGAGCACCTAAAGCAGCAGTGATGCATGATTCAGCTCAACATGGGACAGACTGAGAATAATATTTCTGTGAAGATGGAAATGTTGCTTCACAAGCTTTCACTTTCCTTTTTTCAAAGCCTGCAGTAATAAAATGTAATACTAATTCAGATTGTTAAATCAATTGCTTTCTGATCAGTGTAAAATGCTTTTAGATTGAAAAAGGTTATGCAATTGTTGTGTTTCATGATTGATGGTTGTTGACACTTCTGAGTCCACCCCCCTAAGCATATGTCCTAAAACCATGGATATCTATTGTCTGTGATCTTTTAAAGCTTCATCTGCATGCATTTCCTCCCTGGACCTCTGCCTGTGATGGGCTGTATTTTCGAGGTTAGCTTTGATCAGTCAGTGAGCTCAGGTTCCAGCAGGCTGAGAGGTTACGTTTAATCTCCCTGCCTGTCTCCATTAGAGCTGAATTACACCTGAAGGTGTGTTACTTAGGTCCAAACAAAAAGGGGAAAAAGAGGGGCAAGTCTCTGACTGTCTTACCTGTAAAAGCCAGTAGCATCTGCGGTGGAAGGTGGGGATGATGGAGGAGTGGACATAACAGCCGTACAGACACTAGGGAAAGAAACACACACACAGACACATAGTAAGTAGAGAACACAATGGCGAAGTCTGAAAACAAAGTTATGGTAGGGGTTATGAGGATCCATCTCTCTGACAGTGTTAAACTTGAATAGAAAATGACTTACTTTAACAGACACTTCAACAGATCTACTCTAAATACAACAACAACAACAAATTAATTTATAATTTATACAAACAAGTCAAAAATACAGAATTGAACAGCAAAATTGCTGGCATTAGTGGCCCATACAGGATGAGGAGCGACACTCGCCCATGTGGCCAGGAAACAGCCAGGACACTCAAGATGTCTGCCAGGGTTGGAATGAGTCGTGAATTTTGAGAAGATATCTGTGATGCTGTGCTGCTGGGTGCCGGCTTTCACACCAAAACATATTGTTTTCAAGCACTCAAGCCAAAGAACTTGGCTCTTTCTGGAATAAATCAAATATCCATTTCTATGGTTACGGCTCCTTTACAATTCACACAGGGAATATTTATTTACTTGCGGAGAATTGGGAAACAAAGCAGTCTTGGTGCATTCACACACACACACACACACACACACACACACACACACACACACACACACACACACACACACACACACACACACACACACACACACACACCCACGTTAGTTTTTGTGAAAAGTGGGGACATCGGCCATAGGCGTAATGGTTGTTATACTGTACAAACTGTATATGGTATGGCCCTTCATCAACCCTACACCTAACCCTAACCCTCACAGGAAACTTTGTGCATTTTTACTTTCTCAAAAAATTCTGCTGTGCGAGACTAAACCTAAAGGTAAAATTACAAAGTGTGCAATTGAAACTACTGTATAGTTCAATTCAAGGTACAGGTAGCTCTTCTACAGCACTCTTCACCATATTGGTTCAAAAGAGCCTGGACAATTCCTAACATGGTATAGATGAGAGGACGATTAAACCTTGAGAGAAAACAAATCTCTGCAGGAGAAACTCACTCTCCTCTGGTATGCAAGATTGTTTCTACAAAACCATATTTTATACATATTTTATATTTCATACTATAGGTTTTAACATCAGTATACTACATTCCATGGGTCCATACTGACCAATAATATGGATGTCTACTATCCAGTGTATACTGTTCACAGTGTGCCAGTTTTCTATACGCAAAGAATCCCTGGAAGACTTATGACATTTACCAAAAGGAGCAGTATACACAGAGCATACTGCACAGAACAGTGTATCCCAAAAAGCAAAGCTTTCAGTTAACCTCCCATGTATTATGTTACGAATGAACTATAAACAGGTTAATATCAGCCATAGTTTTTACATATTTTTAATGACTTATCATTTGATCAGATTGCGAAGAGTTAAGATAAATTACCGTTCAAAAGTTTGTGGTCAGGAAAATTATGATCAGGACAACTGTTTTCAACACTGATAATAAGCAAAATCAGCATATTAGAATGATTTCTGAAGGATTGGGTGACACTGATGTCTGGAGAAATGGCTGGTGAAAATTCACCTTTGCCATCACAGGCATAAATTACATTTTAAAATATAACATAACACACAACAGCAATTTGTGTTTAGTAAAACAATATTTCTGTTTTTATTGTATTTTTTGATTAAATAAATCATCATGAGAGACTTCTTTCAAAAACATTAAAACTTCTTACTGATCTAAACATTTGAATGGTAGTGTGAATAGTGCATATATTTCAAATGCTAACAAAACTTGCAATGTAGAAATCATGTACTGTGGCCGGTCCAAATACATTATTTACAGTCCATTCATTTAGCAGCAAGACAGTATTCCATACAGAACATTCAGCCAAAGTCAGTTTATCTCTTTCTTTCTATCACCAGCACCAGCATAAAAAACAAACAAGCGAGTGTGTCTTTGTGCTAACACAGACACATGGGCAAACAAACACTTTAGTCAGCAGAGCATTGAGGTCCAGAGTCTCTCACAGGTATTCCTCTGCTAATCCGAGAGGGACAGACAGACAGAGGAGATCTCTGGAAAGCTTTCTGTAGGCAAGGGAAGCAATGCCTCTTCATTTCAAAAGTACATCAAACACCACTGCTTTTCTACATGGGGCTTCCATCCAGCTCTGGATCCAAACGTATAAGAAACACATTTGTCCATCTCCATCTGACAGATAATGTCTGTATGTGGATGTCTGCTATATGTACCAGGCGCTACGAGCTTCTGTTCCACAGTATTGACAGTGTGTGCAGTTCCTTATTGTTCATCCCACTATGCGGACAGGAGAGTGAATAAATTAGCCCCAGGCACCTTCTGTTTACTCAGTTTAAGAAATACAAAGTGTTCAGCAGGCATAAACAAGACACCTGGGCCATGTCAGACTGGAGCACCTGTCAGAGCTGATACGAGAATTAATGTAAACCATTCAAAGGCTACACACATACAGTCTGCATACTGTCAGAGTTTACACACATACTCAACAATATAGCTTTGTTACAAAATGTAGTGAGCTGCCTGTTGCCTACATAGGCAGCTGCTTTCTGACAGTGACCTTCAAAAGTAAACGATTTGAAGTGATTTAGAGCAGCAGCATCTTTTTGTGGCAAGACAGGCTCAACTCTTGAACTGATTTTTCAATTTAGCATGTTGTTAAGCTAATGGCGTGATACAAGAAGTAAGAAATACAAACATGTTTAAAACTATTTGTCAGGTGCATTATATTTTTGACACATTTTTGCAATGTATATATATATATATATATATATATATATATATATATATATATATATATATTAGGGGTGTAACGGTACGCAAAAATCACGGTTCGGTTCCTACCTCGGATTTAAAGTCACGGTTCGGTTCATTTTCGGTACAGTAAGGGAAAGAAATGCAAACATTAAACTGCAGGTTGTTTATTACTATAAACTTTTTTTTAACAATTTGTTTACACTTTTTTAAAATACTTTTTAATAAAATATAGAAATATTAGAATATTAGAAATAATAGAATAAGATATGAAATACTGCTGCAAAGTTCTCCACTAAATAAAATACTCTCAGTCTCAAACCAATATCATATAATAAAATATAATGAAAAATATAAATAAATAATTATGATTACAGTACAGCATTACCAATCCCAGCTTGTAGGCCTGCTCATATTTAAAAAATATATATAACTTTTCCAAAGTGTAAAGTGCAGCATCAACAGTTTCAGTTTAGTAGCAGTAGACCTTGCTCAGATTTCGTTATTGCGTTGGACCGATCGGAATTAAGAGCAAAGGTCTGTTTAAATGCCGACAGGAGCTGCGCTTGAATTACAATCGTTTTTTTCCTAGTTGTAGTGATGGTCACACTCGCGTAATGCCTTTTGAAAACCTTAGGCAGGTGACACACTGGCATATTGCACCTGTCAAACATGGTCTATTTTGCCGTCAATACTGTTGACGGTGTCCTTTATCAGTAGGCTATATATTTATGCTCAACATGAAGTATAGATATTGTTGTCGTGAAGACAAGATCCTGGTCTGTCGGCGGCCTCCCTCTATGTCACCTACAGTAGCATCAGCGCGCCAGTGCCGCGTCAGGCACGATTCTGATGTGTAAAGACAGAGAAAATGCGAAGCAGCCGTCACGCAACTGACACGCAGCAGAAAC
This sequence comes from Carassius carassius, assembly GCF_963082965.1. Lineage (NCBI taxonomy): Eukaryota > Metazoa > Chordata > Actinopteri > Cypriniformes > Cyprinidae > Carassius > Carassius carassius. The sequence goes on from NC_081800.1 coordinate 18,769,325, forward strand.
GCCACGCTCACGCCACGCAGCCAGTGTGTCACCGGCTTAGAATCAGCTGCAGGGCGGGATTTGCGCTGAACGCGGAGACTTCCGCCACTTAATATGTTCATTTGGAAACACGAAAATGTACCTATGTTCCGCACACAAAATATTGCATTCGGTCATTCGGTACACACGTGCACCATAACGAAAGCCCTGTACCGAAACGGTCCAGTACGAATACACGTACCGTTACACCCCTAATATATATATATATATATATATATTACTCTTCTTCCCACTGAGTGGACTGGAAAGTAAATAAATTAGCCTCAGGTCTTCTGGTCTCTGAACAGAGCATATATTCAGTTTATAAAATACATTCAGATACAAACTAACCAGGAACAGGTAGGCTGACCATTCTGCATCCTCCCAAAACATTTAATATAATACACACAACAAAGCAAATAAGAAAACTGTAAACCTCTAATGCAGACTATCTTATCAGTAATTCAAGAAAAATATCATTCAGCTCTTTGCTGATTCTTTCTCAAGGCTGCATGGCAATGTGACAAACTGACAATGACAGAAGCCATTATTTGCTGTCTGTGGGCTGTGACAAATGACAGCACATCAAATGGCAAGCAATTAAGGCATAATTATGTTCCCACAATCATGCAGGACTTCTCTCCATTTCTCAATCTGACTTAACTCATCATTTGAAGACTACAAATTACAAACTGTTCTCAGTGCACATCTAAAACAGACCATAAATGAGATTTTGTTATGAAATGGGCCATTTGGGATAAAAATTATAGGGGATAGTCTGTCAAGTGGTCTAAAAATTTTAAAGTTGGTTGCTTAATTGGGTGATCATCCCCATGTAGTTTAAAAAAAAATGCTCAAGCAACCTTCACTGGATCATCTGAGATGAATTGACCAGGTTGGAAAATGGGCATAAACACTGTGATCAGAATTTTTCTCTGTCCAATAGTAATATGATTATTTTGCAAAAATATGTCTCAAACTGAACATTAATGCCAATGACCTGCAAACTTGGGCCGACCCATTGATTAGCTCCTCCTTAAACCGCATTCTATCAAACTGGAACCTTCTTAAAATGACAAATTTTCCAAGCAGACTTTAATCTGCTGCATAAATGCAACCAATCAGATTGCATATGTCAATTTCTTATAATACCTGAAATTTTTGTGTAAAACCAGCGTCCATGTGCTCTGCTAGGGGTCAGTAATGGGCAACAGAGGGGATGAACTCTTTGGTCAGATTTTTCATGGTCAGACAATGGAGCTGTGATTAGGACACGCTAATTGTGCAAGTCGTCATAGCAGGTGTTTATGCCAAGCCATCAATCAAGGCAGCCAGGCAGGTATTAAGGCAAGGTGTCCAACCTACCAAAAATGTGAGACTCTCTCATTAGGCCATAAAGATGTGAGAAGGCACACTTAATCAGACCATGGCATCTTAAGTATGGTACCAATTTGTTGTTTTATGATGTGACGCTGTGAGTGGTCGTGATACTACATGCTCACAATGAATCTTATCATGGTAGATGCTGTTTAATGTAATGCGAATCAAAATGAGGCTGTGAGGAACAGACATACAGTCCATTCAATTACACAATATTCAACAGTGCAATCTAAGCAAGACAATACATGTGAATCGGGTAAAACTTTTAACTAATAAAAATCGCAATACTTTCTTGCAATGATTAATCACAGTACATTAAGACAATTGTTTAGTCTTCTGAAATGTTATGTTTAAATATGAAAATTATGCATTATCTAATGAAATTTTAAAATTTTAAATAATTTTCATACATTTCCAGAACAGAAATGTGAGAATTTAATAAAATCAGGTTCAAAACTTGTTTCATTCTGTTGACATTAGAGTTGAAGTTTTTTTTTTACATTGTGGATTTCAGAAATCTCTTTATATCACTTAATAAACTAGAAAATACTGGCAACATTTTGCCTGTAGCGTCTTGTCTTATTAAACAGACTCAGATTTTATACCTCAAAGCCTCATTTTCATTTGCGTCAAATTAAATATCGTGCCTACCCTGATTGAGGCCTCTGAGGGAAACCAGACACTGCAGAGTATTTGTCTAGTCTGGTATAGCAGCTATACCGAATCCCACTCTAACCTTGATAGAGTTTTGTCTTAGCACTTGCTACACAAGGAATAATTTATCAGACAGTGAATCCAGTTGGGAATACTCAATCATACAATTTGAGAGCGCATTGGGGACAACTTGATGAATTACCTCGTAGAGTGATATAGTGAGCCGAGACCTTGTAGATAATCAAGACAAATCTATAACCAATCACTTGAACATGTACATTTGTCATTCCTTACTCTTCTTTCAGCAATACTGAACAGATCAGGATAACTATGTGCGTACATGATATGCAAACCCTCACAAGTATGTTTTGGTTATGAAATCTTGTGCCATCAGATATACTGCAGAGTCACCATTTCATTAAGAAGATCAAAGTTCTGTATTATCAATCAGGCATATAGACTTGCCTAAGGGCTGTGGATTGAGGCTGTGGAATGGACACAAATATGTATCCTGTCCTTCTGTAACTTATTCAGCCTCTTTCAGGGGAGAACAAGTCTAATGAACCCAAATGGGTAGTTAAAGCAGTTATCAAGCTGTCACTACGACTCTGACTGCCATAGCCAATCACTACCTATTTCTTTTCCACACTAATAACATTTATGCACCTCTGTGTGCAGAAAGCTCTATATTTTCAGGAAAGATGTTGCTGTCAGGACATTACCTTTTAAGTTCACAGACATTTCTTTTAAACCCAAAAACACAACACAATACAATACGTAATTCAAAGCATGTGCAAATCACCAGAAAGAAAAAAAAATCAATACAGAACATTTCTTTATGTTAAGACATTACATTGTGGCCTATTTTTTAAATATACAGATTTTGTGTATATAAGGCCATGTCCCATTGACCATTTTGGTGCTTTTAACCTTTAGATGACTTTTTGGCTCGCTTAGTTAAGGATGCTTGACTGACTGATTGCACAGGCACTATTGGAAGAGAGCTGAACTGGAGGATGACATCATTGAATCATCAATGAACTGACTTTAGTTGGAAAAAATGACTCTGTTATTGTCTTATTGCATTATTTACAAACTATTTTCCTGTTTGACACTGTAAAGCTGCTACACAATCACTATTGTATAAACCACTATACAAATAAAGGTGACTTGACTTGACTTTTAAAGCAACGCTATGTAAATTTTGACGCTCTAGCGGTTAATAAACAGAACTGCACGCATCCCGCAGAAGAACATTCTAACCAGAGCTACTTCTCTAAGTTTATGTCTATGGCGATTTACACAGGTATGTGTTAATCCACAGTGGTGACGAACCGAACAGGCTGCAATAGTCCAAACATAATCACTTATTGTAACTGTACTGTAGTGATTTGGGATAAGACAAAAAGGTAGTTTGGTAGATGAATTTATGATTTACTCGCTCATTATATACATTTTTGCTCATTTCGAACACAGAAAAAGTTACATAGTGTTGCTTTAAATGTGACATGACAAATTGTTGTAGCACCTCAGTTCAAGCAGCCACTTGTGAGTCTCTTCCACTTTAATAAGTTGTGCACAAAATAAACATGAATGAGCATCAGAAGGTATGTTGAAAGATACAGTATAGCTTACCAAAATGTATCATGTCACCAGCCATGTTATCACTCAATCAGTGTTTCAATTGCGGAAAGGTGTCAATAAAACAGATTGTGAACAGTATGTAACGTGGCATTTACCTCAGCTAAGTTACTGTTCACAATTTATTAGTTAGCTATAAAACAACACTAAAGAGCAGCTTTTCTATTTATAATTATATATGTGTTTTAATAAATCTGGCATGAAGACAGGTATTTATGAAGATGTGTGCAAATGAGTTTTATGAAAATATGTTCAAATGAGTTGTAAACAGAGATTGACATTTTTATTTGAGTGTAATTCTGATATCTGAAAATAAATAACAGTTGAATATAATAGCTCTGTTGCTAAATTTAAGCTTTAATATTACAGTAATGTGCCAAAGGATGGTTCCCTGTGTTGTTTACAGCATCAGTTAAGAGAGATTTCTTAAAACCATTTCCCCCCCAAATAATTTCCCAAAAACAACTTTAACATATATTTACACCAGTTTTTTTTCTCAAACCATCATTAAAATTTTGTTTTGACAAACTATGTAGTTATATAAATTTTATGTTACAACATTAAAGGAATATGTTTAAATTCTGTCATCATATAGTCATCCTTTGTATCTTCTCAGAACTGTTTTCTAATTTTAAACACAAAAGAAAATAAGTCATGGAGGTTTGAATCAACATGAGGGTGAGTAAATTATTCTCTAAGAAATGTTTACTACCTCAATTTGTTACCAATTCAGGGGATAAACTGAATTGAATTTAAATGAAATAATTCTCTATTCAATTCTGAATGGGGCACAGCCCTGCTAGTATCACATACTAGTATGAAATTAGCAGTATCATCTCTAGTTAGCAGAATCATCTCATTGAGTTTAGCCATCTTCAATCCTATAACACCTCTGGCACCACATTTGAAACCAAAGCTGCATTAAAATAAATAAAGGTAAGGAGACCATGATCGTCACCGAACAAAACTGCTTGCACAAAAAAGTTATGGTAATTTGGCTTCTAAAAATACTTTTCACGCTGTAAATGAACAAAAATAGTTTATACACAGACCCAGAAAGGGGGAATTAATTACTCAAACTGGACAAGTGAAAACAGCCATACGTCAATATCACAAAAACAACAACACAGAGGAAATATTGTACAACTAAGACTGCCCAATATCACTGCACGCAGGGAGAGAGAGAGAGAGAGAGAGAGAGAGAGAGAGAGAGAGAAAGAGAGAGAGAGAAAGAGATAAGGAGGAGGAATAGCATGTGTATTACCCACACTCATGCCCGTGACAGTACAACAAATGTGTGTGTGTGTGAGTGTGCATGTGTCTCAGGCAGATGACAGTGTCTGTTGATGTTAATGCTAGGCCTCTGGGCTCAGGGCCAAAGGCATTAAGTGGAATCGAATTCCACAAAACTAGCTTTAATCAGCAGGTTTTAAAGGTTAGAATTACCCTTTCTCCTCCAGCCTGCCTGCCAAGGTTAAAGCCCTGCCTGAGCAGGCTGAGGTAATGGGATGGTGGGGTGGCAAATGCCTCATGTTCCTCTGCTCCTCTACACACTAAAACCCCGGCATACTCTCACATATGATGAGCATCTGTGGAATACCAAACAAACCATTGCTCTCGGCTCATCAAGGGCAATGGCGACTGATTGAAGTTTGTGTAAATGCGGTGTGGTTTAGTGGTTAAACAGTGTGAACAGAAAGAGACTGTGAGATTTAAAATCAGCAGAGGAGAAGATTTTAAATGACAGTGATCTATTCCTTTTAAACCTTTAGTTCTCTAGATGACTGCAAGGTTGAGCAAACTAAACCCTAACTACCACCACTGTGTCTATGACTAAGACACTTTACTCCAGGCTAATCCAAGGGAACTGACTACTTACCTACGTGTGAGCAAGACAGGTAGAGAGAGACAGTGACTGTTGATTGCTAATCTATTACATCATTAGCAGACAGAAGGTGAAGGTGGTATCCAGACAAGACGAACAAATGCTGTCTAAAAGTGCTTTTACACATCTGAAACATATCAGCCTTCAGGCTGAGAAGGCTCAGAGCGTCTCTTCATGTCACAATGTAAGGGTACTGTAATAGCACATTACTTCCTACTGTTTGACAAAGTGACTTCGGGCCTGAAGCCTGGACAGAATTCTGTGGACAGAATTATGATTCACAAAGAGAACCATTTTTCCCCCTTGTTCTTCTGCTCTGTGTCTTCCCCTATCAGGTTGAAACTAAAATAAATGGCATATTTCTCTCTGTCAGAGAGGGCTGGTGATGCATGAGTTACTAACACAAAGAACGCAGGCCTTTGGGACTCCACAGAGTTCGGTTATTTGCGTCAATGAAGGATGGTAGATGAATCTCAAAGAGTGAGACCAAATTGAGGAGAGGCTCTTGACATGCTGGAGTCAAAAGGATAGGAAGCTGGAACGAGAGATTAGCTGCCTGAAGGGAGGGATTGTTGGTGTCTAATATATCAATTACAAAGCTTTCAAGAGAGTTTATCTCGTAAATATGAAGAGAGAAGGGGTTCGGCGCGCCGTTCCTTGTCAAAAATATCACAAGTATTGAGAGATAATTCCCCTTCAACATACTGAAAAAACTTTGAAGTATGGGGGAATTGTCTCTCTTCATTTTCCATTCACATCCTCACCCTGTCTGAGATCCCATTCTCTCCTCTACCTCCTCCTGATCCCTGCCCGTGGTGGGCCGAACCCTACCGGCGTGCTGAATAATAAATCTGTGTCTCCATCAGCCATAGCATCCCACAATTCATGAGATTCTGAGTTTCATTACGGAAGCTAAAAGAAAGGCAAAAAGACGGTCAGTCCCTTTTGTTGGGGTCAAAGGTCAGGGGTTATCTTAAAACAGCTGATGTTTTTCAGCATGCTTAAATTTCTGGATCTATCAACATTCAAGTTCAGAGAGTGCAAGTGATTCATAAACACAATTCAGTAATATTAGACTTCTGAATGTGAATCAGAGGCTGGTTTGCATGAATAGCATTACAGAACATGTGGCACTTTGTTTTATTTCCATTTGTGCAAAATATTTATGCACAAAGCTTTTCTCCCTGGGGAAACAGTTCTCATGCTTTTTGAACAGCTTCAAATGCTCACAACAAACTGAGCAGACAAACACAATGGCTCGACTGTGTCAAAATATGGAAAGTGGGTTAAACCGTATAACACAACGCTACAAGAATCTTAAAAGAATAATAAGAAAAGAATAGAACCCGCATCCATATGACTTTTCTTATTCTTTAGAATACTAAAGGAAATATTTTAGCAGTTTTTTTTTTCCATGCAATGAATGTGAATGGAAATGAAAACGAAAAAAACACAATAAAAGGACCATAAACATGGATCATGTCTTCTGTGCTATATTTCAAATCTTCCAAAGCCATATGATATGATAAAATATAAGCTTTTATTTGTGCTAAATACAAAATGCCAGATTAAATGGGGAAATTTTAATTTGGAATACAGCACATGAGTCGTATGGACTGTAATGGTACTTGTTATTTTTGATGCTTAACATCTGTCACTCATTCACTTTTGCTGTATGGAAAAGAGAAAATAGTGGAATCTGTTAAAAGAAAGTAATATGTGTTCATGGCAACATTTTTTATGTTAAAAGAAGATGTTTTTCTCAGTTTAAAGCCACTGATAACCAAAACTGTTTGGTTACCAACATTCTTCAAAATATATTTATTTTGTGTCCCACAGAAAACAGTAAGTCATTCAGTTTTGGAATGACATGAGGGTGAATACATGAAGACAGAATTTTCATTTTTGTGTGGACTATTCCAGCCATTTCCACAGCATTTGCTGAGAATCTGTAGCTCCTCATAATTGTGTTAGCAGTGATTAGCACACAGTTATAGATCTTACAGCTTGATGTATATGCTCTTTTCATTTCTGCCAGCTCCCGCACAAACAGAAAGCCCGCTCACAGAGACTGTTAATCATAAAGAGTCTCTTCAAAAAAGAGAGAAAAGAGAGAGAGACAGAGTCAGCGAGACATCAGAGGAGAGCCAAGAGACTACTTGATTACCAGCGAAACCAGAAAATCAGACCCTGGGATGGAGGAGAAAAGGAGGGGAGAAAGAGAACAGGAGGTACAGTGAGAGGGAGAGAGAGAGAGCATGAATGTTAACCAGCACCCAAACACAGAGCAAAGGCTAAGGCAGAGGAACACCAATCGCAAAAGCATTTTCTCAAGCCCAGGCCCTGAGAGAGATAAAAAAAAGCAATTTGTATTCCATTCCTCCTCAGCGTTGCTTGCCCTGTTCCTCTGCCTGCATATTTGTAAACACGGCTTCGTTAGAGCAGCTTAATCTTCCTTGTGCAAACACAGGCTGGAGGTGGTGGAGGTGTGATGGGATGGGGAGGTTGGGGCGAAGGGGGAAGTTAGGTCAGTACGGGCCAAACCGCGTTTCCTGCTCTGGAACTGGAGGCATGCTCCTTTAAACACATACATGCTTTCTGACATTATATTTGTTATGTTTGTTATATAAAGATTAGACAACAAACAAACAGCCTTGGGACCATATTTTTAATGTACTTTTGATTATATAAAATTATACCAATATACATGCATACATAAATAAATACAATTGTGTATGTAAAATGTTATAATGCCAACACATATGTACATTTTAAACATGTAAAAAAAAAAAAGTCATATCACACTTGCTCTGAGCTCCAATGGGCCAGAGAGGAGCCACTCTATTTTGGAGCATGGTGGAAAGTCAGGATCCAGATGGCTTGGAACAGTTTGGGACAGCTTGATATTATCACAGAGTGACAGACAGAGTGATCAGTCCAACATTAACTAGCAGCACAGATACAGGCCTGACGAACCCGAGCAACATGTCCACATTTACTCCCAAACCACAAGCCAAATTAAAAGCCAAATTAAGCAGCTCAAGAACAAAAAGGTGAATGAGACTGATTTCAATCCAAATAAGAAACTGTGCAATTAATCAAAAATAATAAAAATTGTGGTGCACAAGCTGCAGAAGACAGGTCTACAAAATGTAATAATGTGGTGACTAAATCTTAAATGTTAACAGAATTTTTTATTTTTATTAAATGAAAATATTCCTAATAATGACAATATAATTTAAAATAAATGGCATTTTAATTTCTATATATAAATAAATAAATTTAATTTAATCTCTCTCTCTCTCTCTCTCTCTCTCTTATTTTAACTAAATTACCCCTAGACTACTACTAAACTGTACCAATACATGCTTAGTCAGAACTAGAACATGCTACTCCCAAATGATCACTTATTGTAGAACTGCATGGGGAGGGAAATATAAAACATTCCACAGACTGAACTTCACTTTTTATTCAGATAAAAGAAAACAGAACAGACTTGAAGTGTTTGTGGTCTTGTGCTGAAAACACACACACACGGACAGTGGAGCCCAGTTACAAGGAGACTGTGTTATGAGAGAGAGAGAGGGACACAAAGAGACAAAAACTAAAGGAGTTAGTGCAAGATAGAAGGCAAGGAGAATGAGAAGTGACACGTCATTTCTGAGGCCATTGTCTGGCTGACTTATTATGAGATGTTTTGTGAGCTGGCTTGGTGGTGCATCTGTTCTGGACCAGAGCCTGTTCCTTCTCTCGCAGTCTCACAGAGGCTGGTGACTGGAACCTGTGTTTATCTGCCCTGGGCAGCAGCCCCCTCTGTCCTCCCAACTATACAGTGTCTGTCTTACTAGAGTCTCTGTCTTACTTGCAATCATGGCTACCCTCTTCTCATGACATACTCCAGCCTGGCCATATGCCCGCAACCTTCTCTAATATAAAGGAAAATATTTTTCAAACATTAACATAATAAAATGGCTACTCATCATGTATAACTGGATCATGTATAACTGTCCATAGCTTCTGTAGTTTGGATGAAACAAAATACTTTTCAGATTTTCACTGGGTTCTCAGGGAATTCAGTCAATCAAGAATTTAAACACCCTAAAAGTTGAATGCCCTTTTCCCACTTTTCAACATCTACACTTGCCTTCATCTGTACTGAAAACAAATATCCTATAGAACATCCTTGTATAAACAATAAAAAGGACCCATAACATTCATATTTTAGTCTGTACAAGTGGACAAAAATACTGGCATTCGACAGACAGGCAGCAGAGGTACAGAGAAGAGGTGGAGTGGAGTGTGTGAGTTATGTGACATTCAGTATCTCTGGAGCTCAATCCCCTCAACAGTTTACTTTCCCCAATTACAGATATGGGCCGCCCCATTTTATCCTTGCTCATGAGTGATATGATGCCTCTGTCCTTCAGTGCGCTTCCCACATTTCAGATGATCTAATGTGACAGAGTGCAGGTGTTAGTTATCAGAGCTTTGCTTCGCTGGAAAATGGCAGGTTTTATTTGTGACTGGTAGCACGCTGACTGTCTGTGGCACTTGTGCTGTCTCAAGGTTAGGAATGCTAGCTTGGAAAATGAATGTGGACGCTAATGCTTTTTCCACAAGCTTTATTCTTGTTTCCTCTCTCCTGAAGTGGTTCAAGACTGCTGCTTGATTTATACGCCACACGCACCATTAATCCTGCAACCATGCATGGCTCTGCTAAATAATTGATCTGGGTGCTTCTGTAACTAAATCTGTCAAAACAATGACGACCCCACCAATTGCTGGCCCCCACTAATGGCTAATGGTCTGCTAAAAGTCAAAGCAAAACAAATACTATAATACAAACAAAAACACTCATACCCAATGACAAGGAAGGCTGGAGCAGCTTGCATTAGAAATTACTGATTGTGTCTGTGACTCTTCCTGACCACAAGAGGGAGTCCAGCTATGATCTATCCTGGCAAAATGTATGTGGGTACCCTCAAGGTGAGCAGTGGCGTAGCCAGGGGAGGGGCCATGGGGCACTGGCCCCTTCTGAAAACTGATTGGCCCCCCAGTGTGCCCCCACCCTTCTACTTGTCTGTCACTCACAAATTCAAATCATAATCTTTCAGTTTAGTAAATAGGCCTAACTCATGATTGCGTCGCGATGCTTCTCAACGAGGACCAAGAAATGGCGAGCTGCTGTTTTCCAACGAAAAAAAGCACACGGTAAGTTGATCTATTTTATATAGCTTGTGTTTTTCGATTAGTGAGTTGTTGCAGTGCAAGAAGTGTTTGGTACTAACGTTAACGTCTTTCGGTGTTAGACAGACCAGGTTCGATGACGATGTTAACTCCTAGAGCAGACCAAGATGCTAATCATTATATTTAACGTTACTATGCTCCTCTGATGCTGAATGTAAAAGGGGTTTACTGCGTTACGATTTACTTATTTTTCGGCCGAACGCGCCAATATAGGCAACAACGCAATTTAAAGCAATGGTTTAAAAAAAGTATAATTGCAATTCTAATAAAGTCATTATTGAATCATGCAGAATTGTACATAAAATTTTACTTTTTTTAAATGAACCGGATACATAAACCCATTATAAGCCACATTTTACATAGAAAATGAACTACATCCACTGTATTTAGTCTGCAGGACAGTTGTTTTGTTTTCGTTGTTGTCGTTGTTTATTTGTTTGGTCAGTATTAACAGTTGTTTGGCTAAAATGAATTGTATGTAATTTCTATAACTTGATGTTTACTTGCTATACAATATATTGTAGTTTTCTTGAATTTTGTGTCAATCAAAGTAAATAAAATGAGTGTCAAATTCGGCGTGTACTGTGTTTTCACAGAAGTTATTGACAAAACGTCATTTGATGACAGCCAGAAACATTCTCAAATAAAAAAATCATACATAAATATTTAATGCATGATTAAATAGCAAAATAAATAACTAAAACTAAAATAAAACTGGACTAATTAAGCTATTTTAAACTGTTTCTATAGGATCCACATATTTTACATGTTAAACTAAAGCTACCTTTTTGAACAAGTAGCTATCTAACAAAGTATTGATATATGATATTTTTAAATCAATATGCTCAAGATTAATTAGCCTTGACATAAGTAGATTTTGTTTATTCATCAATACAAATTTACTGCAACTGCTGCTATGCAAATTGAATGGGATGTGGATAATAAACAAAAACAATTTCTTATATTAAAATTATATTAGTTATATTAATTCATTAATTGTGTATTTATTTCTATGAATTATTAATGTTATTCTGCATTTATATAAATAAGGCTATTTTATATATATATTATATAAGGCTATTATAAATAAATTCTATTATTATTATTATTTGTGAGTTGTACACTATTCATGCATTGGATTCTTTTATTTATTACAGTTTTTCTTTCACTTTTGTAAAGTGAAAAGTTAATACAAATTGTATTTGATTGTTTTGATTTAGAGCAGTGAATAACTGCTATTAAAATATAATAGGGTATCACTGTTTATTACGGATTTTAAAGGTTACTGAACTCTTGAAATGATTTGGATATACAGTTCAAACAACACAAGATTGGCCCCTCTGTATTAATCGTGTCCCCTCTTGTGCCCCCCAGTTGAAAAAATCCTAGAATCGCCCCTGAAGGTGAGAGTGAAACTCCTGCAAATCAAAAGAACGTTTTGTAATGACATCAAGGAAATCAGAAAGAAATCCTGCTTAGTCCTGCTAGACTGTTGTTTACATTCACTGTGACATTCACATTTAATCTTGACAAATGTATCATAATGACATAGTGTATCAATAGAAGGATTTAGGACTCTAGTTCTAAAAAAAACTTTTAAAGTTATGGTAAATTTTTTATATCTGTTTTTTATATCTGTTTATATCTGAGTGCAAAATCAACATGTAAAATCAAACGATAGTTATTGATATTTTGAATAGAGTAACGAGACTTGTCCAAAAGTGTGCAAACTTGGATAAATACTTTTTGCACGTTTACATCATGTTTCTTTATATTGAATCATTATTTCTATTAATTTCTAGTAATGCACCGATACCACATTTTTCAAAACAAGTCCAATATCGATAACTTTCAGTTTTGGTACTGGCCGATACCAATACCA
>NC_081800.1:18787031-18877031 GCF_963082965.1 Carassius carassius
TAAAAAAAAATCCACAGTAGAAAAGTTGCAACAATAGACCTAGACGTTTCGTTCCTGAATGATTATTTTATTTATGCATGTGTTTTTATTTTTTATTTTTTTTATTTTTTTATATTTAACAGAGTGAATGACTAAATGGCTCTCAAACAGAATCTGTAATTTTGAACAAATCATTTGAGTGAATTATTCAATGATTAATTTATTTTGAAGAAACTGGTTAATTTAATGATTTAAAGACTCATTTTAAAGGCACACAATTGTTTAGCTCCTAAGCAAGTCAGCGTGTTGAATGAATGATTCAGTGACGCATTCAAAGACTGAAAAATACCCACTACTGATTTCCAGCCTACATGGAACACACACACAACATATTTATAGCTGGTAAATCCATTTAACATATTTTACAGTATATAAATTCCACAGATGTCCAGCCTAGAAAATATGAAGCTTTTTGACCTTGTGATAATCTGAAGTATGTTTATGTAAACAGATGCACTGCCTACATAGAACAAACTAAACCACAAAACAACAACCTATGAGACCAGGGCAGAAGAAACAAGAAAGGATGCTTAAAAACCAGTGAAAAGGCAGGATAAGACATTACCGTAAACACCGGAACAGCGCGGGTGTGTTTGTTTGGAAACAAAGTATGAGCCGCACAGCTCACCTACCACAGGTGGGCAAGTGGGAATAATTGTGTAATTATGTCAAATGTGTTCATGAGGACGACAGCATGAATCAACCCTGAGAAACACACACACACACACACACACACACACACACACACACACACACACACACACACACACACACACACACACACACACAACTGCAGCAGCTCTCAGCACCTGCAAACCCTGATCACTCTCTCCATACATAACGGCCAATAAAGTCTGCTCTGACTCCTACTGAAAAACAGCCAACAGGGAAGAGAGAGAGCGAGAGGGAGAAGAAGAGGACTCGCATGATAGCACCCACCGAAACACGCTTCACAAGCCAGCGGCTCCTCATTTAATGTGTGACCCGTCTCATCCTTTTGCCCATGGTGTGTGTGTATGTGTGTGTAAGATACTGGTGTGGGATGCCCTGTGAGCAGAGGGCTCCAGGAAGCAGTCTGCTTGACTGTGACTGCGGGTGTTAATTAAAAGCCTTGGTGAAGCCAACCAGAACAGTAGGATGAGTGGTACAGTGGGCGACCACAGATTCTGGGCAAAAAAAAAAGCAAGAGAAATGAGAAGCACAAAAAGGAATAAAAGGAAGAAGAGAGAGAGAGAGGAGAAGTGGGTGAAGGGCTAGGAACAGCATGGGGTTAGAGCTGGGGATAATTACTGCTAATAAAAGCTAATGGAATTTATCCCTCTTGTCAGGTGTAAGATGATGTGATTATGGGCGAGCTGGCTGAGGGGAAATTGGGAACTGATCCGTTAATCCCCCCATCCTCCTGCACCTCGGACGACTGGAGGACCAAGGGGGCTATAGGAGGAGTGGAAACTTAAGAACAAGGGAACCAGAATGAAGAGAATGGAAAATGGCTCGAAAATAAGTGACATCTTGAAAGTGCCTGTGGGGTCAATGAGTATATGTACAGCTTATATGGTCCTTGAATCTGTGCATGAAATTAAGAAATCAGATTACTAAAGCCTTTCCAGGGTTAATGGTGAAGCCAGCATCAGAAAACTGTCTCTGTCAGAGGTCATGGGTCTTTCAGTAGGATAATGATGCTTAACACTTCTAAAAGTACCTGGGAGTGGGTGAAAACAAAACACTGGGCTGAAGTGGGAAGCAATGAATCCAGATTTAGACCACCTGAAAACCACTGAGGTAATAATGTTTAATAATATTACAATTTCATTCTATTTAATTCAGTTTTGAGATTGAATGCTACATTACTGACAAAAATACAATAAAAGCATATTTAATTGTATTAATTCTGATTACTGTAACAAAATAAATATAATAAAATAGATTATTTGAATGCTTCTATTATTTTTTTTAATTAGCTTTCGTAAAATGGCAATATATAAGCCCATTATTTAGTATTGTTTCAACTCACTGGCTGGTGGCCACAGTAAGCATATTTGGGTCTTTTGCGAATATAAGAAACATATACTAATATGTTTTGCTTTCATTAGCTTTCTAATTATATTGTGCATTATTTGAAAATAAATACGCAAAAATAACAATAATAAAGCAAGGCGATATGTTTTAAAGTGATTAATTAAAAGTAATAGAGTGTGATTTACACTAACATGCTATCTGTATAATAAAGAGACTATGAATTTCTCACTGTTACCATCTAAATTTCTGGACTTTCATCAAGCTCTTCCATAACTTACTGGCCTGCTGACCTTAACTGAATATCACAGCAAAGCAGATGCTGAAAGAACTATGTGTGAACATTTGTGTGTATTTTTCACAGTGTTTGCTGAAAGGACAGACTCCCTGTGATTCTCACTGTTTTATGTGCGTATCAGCTTCTGTGTGTAGATACATGTGTGTGAGAATGAGCTACATCTGCAGATGCAGAGATGATCAGTGATGTAGATATTGGATTGTAAGGCCTGATCTCAGTCTCCTCTATCTCCAGGCAGCACCTGCTCCAGGTCTCAATCAGATCAGGGGGTGCCAGCCAGAGGTGAGCTGAGCTGAGCTGAGCAAGGGAATGAGAAAAGATGGAACAGGTGTTTGCCTTGCGAGAGAAAGAGAGAGAAGAGGAGAGCTGACGGATGGAGATAAGCCAGTTAATGGCAACCTGTATCCTCAAAATCCAACACAACCCGAATTATAAAAAGGAAACAGAGTACCATAGCAGCAATTCCCAATGAAATTCAGATGCATCCAACAGTTGAATGAATAACGATCATAAACTCCCACAGGAAAGCTCTCCACATTCTCTTGGATAACATCAGACTTCTCCTAAGCCAAAAAGGTTCCTTTACTGTGTGTTTAGCACATCATGCCAAGCCCCTACCTTTGCTGATGCTCAATTAGTTTGTTTTCGTTTTTTATGGGTCTGTGTGTGTTTGTATGAGGGTGGGAGGGATTTATGATGGTGGAAGTTTATGCTGATGCATCTCCACAGCGGAATATGTTAAGTGGAATGCAATTAAGTAAATCTGTACCACAGAGAGGTTCAATATATTTATTTTCATATTTGAAAAAAAAATCTCTTTACCTATCAATATCTATCAATATCTGAATACATATAGCAGTGTTATTATTGTTAACAAAAAAAACTAAATAAAATAAATGAAAACTAAAACTGAACTTAAAGTAACACTGAAATAAAATTATATATAATATATATATAAAAAAGAGCAAAACAAAAGTTACTAAATACTGTAAAATTATTTTTCAGAAGTAGTAAATAAAACATAGAGTTTTTCTACTTCAAAACATCTCTAGTAATCCAATGCACTTTCTGTTTCTTTGTAATAGTTTAAAAAACAATTTCTGAATAAAAAATTTCGACTACACCAAAAATTTTTCTCAGTATGGTATATGGAATGCAGCAGTATCATTTTAGTATATGAAATACTTTTGAATTGTGTCATCTGTGTGATACTGGTGTTCAGACATTCAGACTGCAACAAAAAAGCAAAGTGTATGTGAAAACAAAAACACATTCCACACACACATTGCCACAAACCTTTGTGCTTTGTACCTCCTCCACTGGCCAAGTTCTAAGCTTTGCAACTCTGAACATACTGTTGATTTTTTTTTTATATTTCAGACTGCATTTCTGAAGGTGCTCTGTCACTCTTCAGTGGCAGAGATGGTCTTTGTCTAACATTAGTTATCCAACACTGTGTACTGAAGTAGTACACTGAATTCTGTACCGCTAGCAAGCTAAGCTTTCTTTACTAACCATCCTCAACCATGCTAATGCTTTTTATCTTATACGCTGCTTCTACTCCATATTGATCTCTTCACCGGCCCATTTAGCCTCACAGTCAAAGCAGAACCTTTAGAGGAGCTGTTCCCAGGACCTAAAAAGGGCAGGGGGGGGGGGGTTACAGGGTGAGAAGAAGTGGAGCAACTCCAATTCAGGTTGGTCTCTGGGGCAGATGGGTGCTGTTCTGTGCATGGGAGAGCAGCTGAATGGCATTATTGAGCTTTAATCAGGTTGGGCGATGCTCAGTGGAGATCAATGCTTCATACACAAGGTGCATCGACTGGGTCCTGCAGGGTCTGTTGACAGCCTCTCTCCCTCCTAATGTTACTCTTAATGAGCCAATTAGCTGACAATGGTGCAGCCAGCATCTTAAACTGTTGTTTACTGGTGAATAATAATTAAATTCTCATGTTAAGGTATGAAAGAAATTAAAAGAGCAAGAGGGAGCCATTAGTTCCCTATAGTAGGAGCTTTTTAGGAGGAAGCACTTATTTATCTGATTGTGAGAGTGGAGGTAATTGTTCATAGAGCCAGTAGAGTATAGTTCAGTGACCAACATAGGATTTGCAATTTAAATATGCAGTAACAAGCAGCACTTTGTGAAGTGAACGCATGCATCATCTGTAATGCCTAGTTAGCAACGGTAGTCTGGATCAGGGGTGTTTCCAAGGGAGGCAGTGTGTCCTCAAATAGTTAAAAAAAACCTTGCTAATATGAATAACATGACATTAAAAGTCTAAAAGTCACTAGTTTTTATAAAGTAAGAATGTCCAACAGCAACACCTGCAGGTAAAGTTACAGTGGAGGCTCATCTCCCTTCAGTCCATTGACTTTCTACAGAGACCACATAGCGTGCCGTGATTTTTTTTGGAGGCTCTTTGAGATGAATGGGGGAAAGTCATGTGAGAGGAGGCAATGTCTCCATCACGCTGTAATTGTATACAATCGGTTAAGGTTGGATGTGATTGGTTTGTGTGATAAATCCCGCCTCTTGTTTTCATGTGAGCTCTCAGTCTGAATGAAGAAAATGATGACATTATTGGCTAATTATAGAGTAAGTAAACAACTCTCCTGCTTAGATACTACTACTTTGTGTCACGTCAAAAATAAAACTGCCTCAGTTTTTAGTGAGCATTCAGTGTGATGAAAAGAACAGCTGAATATAAGTTCACAAAAAAAAAATATTGGTAACATTTTACAATAAGGTGTCATTTAATGAATTAACCCTCTGGAGTCGATTAACGCGGATACGCGTTATGAGTCATTTTCTCCTGATAACCCCGAAAAGAACTTAAATTACACTTTCAGTTTTAATCGTACAGATAAGAGCAATACATCAATCGAATCTGTAAAGGGTCTACTTTTTTTTGGATACAGACATAATAACAACAAAACTTTGTGCACTTATAAAATAAAGATAACAAACAATGTGTGCTGTCTGCAGCCTTTGTCTGCGCTGATCTTCATTTACAAACACGTCGTTAAAATGAACTGTAACTCCATGAATACGCAACGAAGAGACTTGAGAGAGATATCTATAGAAAGCTTAGACTTTTTCCAAACTATAATTCCTGACTAAATGTATAATCAAGTGAAATATTATGAAGTTTCAATAACAATATACAATACTATACCATTCAAAAGCTTGATGTAAATAATATAAATGTAACAAATAAATGTAACTGTAACAAATGTAACAAAAAATTGTGTTCTTTTAATTTATCCCCCCTAAAAAACCTGAAAAATATTCTCAGCTCTTTTCAACATTATTAATAATAATAATGGTAATAATAATAATAATAATAATAATAATAATAATAACAATAACAATAAATGCTTTTTTTTGGTAGAAAATAAGATTGTCAAAAGGATTTCTGAAGGATTGTGTGACTTGAGTAATGGTGCAAAAAATTAGTTTGAAAGTCAGCTTTGATTGTTCCTGATAAACTGTTTAACTGCTCCCCCAAGTGGATATTAAATTATGTTGTGGGATAATTAAACATATTCTAAATAAACTACAAACATAAAATTATATAGATTTATTTTGTTCTCACATTCTTTCTTGTAACTCCTTCCTCTCAGTGGCACAGCTGACTGAAAGGCTCATTATGCAGCTCATTATGCAGGCCTTTGTCTTCTCAGGTGTAAATCACAATGATAGTTGATGCCTACTCGCATATGACTTTTACCAACAAAAAGTGTCTTAGAAAATTTAAATCAATATATTGTTTTCTGTAAGTGAGTAAACAAGATGATTTTCACATAATTTAGAAAGAAAAATTCTAGGCTACAAGCTCCAGTTCTCAAAAATCCCGGGAACCATTGTTCTTTATGTGTTTTTTTTACCTTATTCAAGTGTTTTAACATTTTTAGTTTTTCACTAACCACGCATAACATTTTTTTTTCTCAAAAACACAATCATGTACATACATGCTGCTCACATATTATTATAGCCCAGTTTATGCGGATTACAGTGAGATTAGACTTTACCCATTTAGATATTTATAAGAAACTGAAAAAAGCACAAATGTCAAGGCATGACAAAACTTCTCCAGGCCCCAAAAATACCCTTAGACTCCAGAGGGAACATGTCTTAACATGAACAAACAATGATCGCTTATTACAGTATTAATTAATATTGTTTACATTAGTTAATACAAATACAGTTCATTGTTAGTTCACAGTGCACATACTAATGTTAACAAACACAATTTTTGATTTTAATAATGCATTAGTAAATGTTGAAATTAGTATTAACTAAAATTATTAAATACTGTAGAAGTAGGCTATTGTTTATTTTTAGTTCATGTTAACTAAAGTAGTTGACTTATGTCATATGTTATGTTATAAAACTACATCAAAACAATATGAAATGTGTAATTAGTATTAAAAATATAAAATAATAAATATATTAATAAAATACAAAATAGAATTATATTTGTTGTCTTATGTAATATTTATTTATGCCTCCTCATTTTAAAATCTATCTATCTATCTATCTATCTATCTATCTATCTATCTATCTATCTATCTATCTATCTATCTATCTATCTATCTATCTATCTATCTATCTATCTATCTATCTATCTATCTATCTATCTGAGATTATGAACATTCCATCTATTCCTCATGTTCATCAAATGTGTTAGAAAAATTTACAGCATGCTGTTTTTCCCCCCAGATGTTAAATTTGAATCTGCTGTAGAGAGAAATACAAATTTCTTTAAAATAAATAGAGAATGCTGCATTAAACTGAAGGGGAGATGCAGATTGTTTTATAATTGTTAGAGATGGGGAACATAGTCCAATATAACTGGTGTATACACATTTATGTATATATATATATACAACTTCCCTGAGAGTGTTTTAGCATACTTACAGAGTGTTGTGCTTAAAATTGCTGAAACTTTCTCTGAGAAGATGCATCTTTAAATTCACCCATTTTACAACCCAGCTGGTACAGCCATCAAAGAATTGCTTGTGGGGAAAAATAAATAAATAAATAAAAACCTACATTCAATAATACATTTATTTTTATTAAACTATGACATTTTCTATTCCCTAACCCTAGCCATAACCCTCAAAGAAACCTTTTTTCCTCTTGGGAACTTGTCCACATGGAAACCAATGTCTGGTTCTCTCAGTGTAGATTATATAAGGTTTTACTATCCATGTGGGGAACACTGACCCCAAATCCACCCTGTCTGTAAACAGAATCTCTAAAACTCCCAAACCCTCTGAAAAATATTCATAATCCCAAACACACACCCTAAGAACCAAAACTCACCTACCTTTGCCACACACACACACACACACACACACACACACACACACACACACACACACACACACACACACACACACACACACACACACACACAAACACACACACACACACACACAGTATCCTTCAAATCACACACAGACTTCAATTGCTAAAGCTTCCACTTTAAATAGTCCCCATGACAAGCCTGCTGCTTTAAATAAGCCCCTCTGCCAGTCTGGAGAGAATGCCTAATCCCACCCAGAAGAAAACACACACACACACACACACACACACACACACACACACACACGCACACACACACACACACACACACACACACACACACACACACACACACTTCGTTCTCACACACCAATCTCCGGGTAGAGAGAGATTGTGGATTTACTAGAGGGGATTCTGGTAGAATTCTAAAGCCTGGCGCACACTGCCACAATTTTGCAGCCACAGAAAAATCCTGGAGATTGTTTGAGATTTCTTTCCTCAAAGAACAAAATCACGTTTAATTGTTGTTGTGACATCATTATTAAAAGGACTTGCTTGGGTTTGTGTGGTATCAATTAAATTTGGTGTGCAAATGAAGATGCCTGAAAAGAAAGGTAATTTACAGTTTTTTTTCGATTGCTAAACGACAGTGAGCACAACTGGATCTACATGTGCAAAACTCTAACTACAGTCTGCACTACCAACAGTCACCTGAGCTTAACAGTTCATATCACCTGCAAAACTCATTCCAAGCAACACAACTCTTAACACATGGCTCAAAACAGGCTCAGTGCAGCCAAACACTACACACAACCCTCACTGAGATAACACACACTGTCACTCAGAACACACGGAGAGGAAAAACACTAGCATCAAACACCAATACAGAAAATACTCACTTTTCATCTTTACAGTTTGAACTATTTCAGTGACTTTATACAAAGTAATATTTTCTTCAAAGAAAAGAGTGACATTCTTTCACGATTTATTAAAAATGTTAGAACATAACAATTATTTAAGGTAAATGAAAATTAGCTGTTTGCTTCAATAGTCTGTAGTAATTTACAGAATTACAGTAATGAGAAAAAAAGGTAGAAACTAAAAGTAAAAACTGTAATTCGAACAAATATTTGAGGGGCTAATCCTGCAACTGCAATCAGCAGTGTTTGAAAGGCACAAGGCTGAAATGTATTCTGTTTTGAATGTGTGCTTCACAGTTTTGACAGCATTGTGTTAGCATTTGAACAAAGTGCTGTAAATCCACAGTGTTGTGCAGGTTGTGGTTAAAGTCGTGGGATAAGTGTGTAGAGTTTTGAAAACTGTGTTCAAGCAATGAAAAACGAACTAGAGTTTGGTCCACATGAACTGCTGCTGTGCAGACTGTAGTTAGAGTTTTGCATATGTGACTCAAATTGTGGCCACTGTCGTTTAGCAATCGAAAAAAACTGTAATAACCAAATCAACAATGTCAAGCATGAAAAATGTTTTAACTAAGTTGTACAAATATGAAAATAAACAACCGTGAATGATCATAATCTTATTAATCATAATAATCAAAATATCATAATAATCAAGTCATAATATTTATCCCCAAATTAAAATATAATTATTTTAAACTTATCCAAAGTGACAATTAAGACTTTTTTAATGTTACAAAAGATTTCTATTTCAAATAAATGCTGTTCTTTTGAACATTCTATTCATCAAAGAATCTGGAAAAAGTATGGTTTCCACAAAAAATCCTAAGCAGCACAATCCACATTTGTTAAGAAATTTTTTGAACACCAAATCAGCATTCTAGAATTATTTCTGAAGGACCATGCAACACTGAAGCCAGGACTAATCATCATCACAGAAATAAAATACAGAAAACATATATTTAAAATTTCATATTTCATTTTTTTCCCCAGTATTTTTTATTTTATATTATCAAATATCACCTTGGTGAGCATAAAAATACCTTTTGCACAAACATTAAAAAATATGAATTTTTGGTAGCGTAGGTATATATTTTGTTGTTAGTCGTTTACAATTCTTGCTTGTCAGATCTAACCCTGCACTGGAGATCAAAATCCACATTTGAAAGACTATTTGCACCTGTATGCAGACATACAGCACACAGAGATTTCTCTTAGTTTAGAAGCATGTACAGACAGGCCTGTGTGTGTGTGTGTTAGTTACCACACGGAATTAAAAGTACCACTGCAGACTTTTCATGGTGACAGTTTGACAAGATAATTAGTAAATGATCACTCTTTGTGAATCCAGTTCACGATTTCGTTTGTTGGCTACTTCTGACAAGACGAGCTGCTTTCCTTAAAAAAACATTCTCCTCACGGTCTCTGCCACAGTGTCACTGAGTGCTGATGTAATGTGGGCTGGCAGAGGAGCCATTGGCCTGAAACTCTTCTGACGTCAGCGAGCGCTGCAGCCCACCCTCACACCAAACACTCTGTCAACTCCCCAATGAGAACAGCCTGTCCAGAACACACCAAACAGCCAAGATATGGCTCGTCCTCCACCTCCTTCTCTCTGTACCTGCAACGCTTGTTCTTTTATAGCAAATTGAACCTTTCACTCTGAAAGAAATAATTACTCTCAAGAGAAAAGGGGACTGCCATGGAATGCTGATATGACATGCAATGTCACCTTGCCACTCAAGACTGAAGAATTGAAAACAATGCCGGCAAAAAACACTGAGCGAAAGAGAGAGCAAGAGAGAGAGACGGAGAGTATGTATCTTTGTGAGTGTGTGGTGGCAGGAGTACTGATATGGGTGAAAGTGAATGCATAAAGGACATAGCAGAGAGACCAGGGGGTGTCAAGCGACAAGGAAGACAGAACGTGGGTGTGTGAGGGACAGGTCGGACTGTAGAGGTCACCTCCTATGCGCTGGATCTGCTGGAGCAGAGGAAGGTGCATCATTACAGGTCTTGGCTTATAGCACACTGCCTGGCTGAGGGGTCATGCTCCAGCTCCCAACTAGTTAAGTGGCCTTTGAGAGAGTGTGTGTGTGTGTGTGTGTGTATGAGAGAGAGAAAAAGGAGGGAAGAGCCCAGGGCTGGAGAACTCAACATTGTCTGACACCTGAGACTGTGAGCTCATCAAATAACTCCACAGCTCCACAACACACACACACACACACAGAGAGAGAGACAGAGCCTCTCTCCTACCTCCTTCCTAATTCAGCTCGCAGCCAAGAGCTCCTGCTGATATTCCAGGAACAATGTCTTAATTTCAGAAAGAGGGGGGAGGAGGTGGGCTGATCAGAAATCACTGACACACCTGAGCACACATCTACTTATGTCTGTTGTGAGCTTTTTAAGGCATCATGAGTGGAACAAGGAACACATTCATCTAAAATGCTGAAGTGTAAATATTCTAATTTGTATTAATAAAAATGTTGTGTTAACCACAGTCCTTATTCAAGCTATTAACCCCCCCCCCCCCCCAAAAAAAAAGTCAATGGAAATTGGAACCAGAAGTGCAAAAAATAAAAGATAAGACAAGAAGAACACACACCACAATATAGGAGTGTAAGTGCATCTCTGTGTTATGGGAATAGTATGGAAAAGATGTTGTTGGCTACTGCCACAAGGCTGGTGAGTGGGCATGGAGTGTATAACTTAGAAAACAAGAGCAACAGAGCAGGACTAGTAGATGTGCTTCATAAAAGTGTGAGTCTATAATACCACTGCAAGCTCTATCCAGCCCAAATTTCCCACTCAGTGACTGATTCCCTGTGGTCAAAACCAAAATATTGAGTTTCCAGATACAAACTATTTATACTGTAAACAAGTCCATGATTCCATTGTGGCTGAAGCAGTATAAGATCCATGACGCCAACTGAGAGAAAACCACATCTCCCAGGATGCATTGGTGAAAGGCCAGATTACTCTCTCCCTCTAGGCTGAGGCTTCATCTTCCTCCTAGGCTGAGGAACGACACTGCCATTATGCTTTCAATTTTCTGCCCTGTGCCTCTGTGTTTTATGGGTCTAATGCAACTACTCCCAACCTGGGCCAATCAGAAGATAACTGACCACACCACACTCATTCTTCAATCCCTCCACACACTCCAATCTTACAACCTGTTAGTATACTGTACTTCACTTTAGAGTACAACATATACGTCATAAAACTATGGTAGCTTACACACTAATACCATCTCATAACAATGCAAACAATTATAAAACCTATACCAGGATTATGTGTCATTCAGAAAATAATTGAGTATGCCTTTTATATTGCAACTCAGTTTCTAAATTTGAACTGAGACAGCAAATAAAATCTAAATCATACATTTCAATGCAAGGAAGCATAATTAAAATGAATTGAAAGAAATTCATATAATTGTAATTTTCACTAGTTTTTCAAGACATATTGATGGATGGATGGATATATAGATTGACAGACATTTCATGTCATTCCTATTCAAATTCCAATTCCTTGTAGTGCCAATTTCACCTCATGAATTGAAAGTGAGCAAATTGCATGTGACGAACGGGGCGGGGCTGAGAGTGAGGCCCATGGAGTTATTGATGATGAGTGACACCTGCACCACTCACTAGCCTCGAGTTCCATGGAGGAGCTCTGGAAGGATAAAAGGAGGAGTGATGACAGTGCAAGACGAGAGAGGACCAGGCCTGGATTTTATGTTGTTGTTTTATGCGGCAGTCGTCTGTGAGGGGATGCTGGTTTTACTTACATTTTGTGTTTGTTTATTAATATTTTGTGTTTAAATGTTTGCAGGTTTCCGCCTCCTTCTTCCCGATCTACGCACTTTGTTACAATGGCCAATTATGTGTTTTTTTTTTTTTTTTTACAGTAGCACTGATTTGTACTGAATTCAGCACAGTAGAGCTCCTGAAAGATCCAGGCCCCAGGAGCATGTTCGGAAACCCTCTGTTAATGTATGAAGAGGGCAATTAATGTGGTGCTTACAAACGTTAGCATGGCTGGTGGCATTGATAGAGGTGTGAGGAACACACCACCTGGACTCCAGACAGGAGATAAACAGTGCCATCGCTCACCGAGCTGCTAGGCCTGTATTTATTCAAGAGCCTGTCGGAGAAGGGCAGCCCTCTGATCCGTAATTAATTAATTAGTTAATTCATTAAAAGCGCTGTTCATGGCATGCCGGCTTTTTGTGTTCATATGGCTGATGATCAGGTCTTAATAATACCTTGTTTATATCCAGGCATAAATGTCAGAAAAATGTGATGGACGACAAGAGCATTTTATCCAGGGTGAGAGCGAGATTTATCCTCCGGCCGCAGTCTGGGTAAGATGCTTTTTGCAAAGAGTGGATCATAAATTACGCTAGAGGCTACGGCTGTCCGTGAAGCAGCTAGAGGTGGCGGAAAGGAAGAACGAGAGACAGTTCGCACTTAAAGGTGCAGTGGATCTTTTGCACAAAGGGACATTTTTCAACTTCGAAAAACCCAAAGGCACTTCCTCAAACAAATGCTAATGTAACAGAAATGTTTGTGGCTGTACCATCACACGGAGGAGCGTAAATGAAGAATATGAACATACGTATACAACACACACCATCCCTTTAGGCATTCTATTGTCTTGCAGGATCACGCAGTCCCGGCCGTAATATGCAGAAGTCCCAGGTTGTGACAGAAGATGAGCAGAGCTGCCTATCAGGGGCAGCTTCCAGCAACACACACTATGTGATACATTACATTGCAATCCAGCACCCGGTACCCACCGCTTAACCGAACTTTGAAAAATATTGCTTATAAAAGAGATGACCACTGGCGATGGCTAAGTTCTGTAGTTTTATTACACCTCAGGGCTTCAGTGGCCTGTCTTTGGATAGATAAGGTGGTACCCTTTTCATTTTCTATCCGCTGGCTGATATTTTAAGCTGGCTTGTTAAGGGGTGTAAGAGGAGAGTGGGGAAAGGCAAGTTTGATGCATGGCTTTACAACAGGAGCCGGGCCCATAACGCTCAAAAGCCGATCATTACTGACCTTAATAGCCCAGTCTGCATCTGGGCTTGATTGATCATGCCTAGCAGGTTGTGAAATGCACCATCTGGAAGGAAGGAAGTAAGGAAGGTGAGTAGGAACCATAGAGAAAAAGAGAGGTAGGCAACAAAAGCTGAGCGCTGAGCATTAGCTCAAGTGAACGGGGGGATAGATAGAGAGAGAGGTGGGATTGATGGCTGGAGTGGGATGCCGTGGAAACTTAACTGCGCTAAGAGGCCTTGCTAGTGCCATAAACACCATCACTGACATAAACAACAGCACTTAGCTGAGCTATGTGTATACAATATTCGTTTCAGGGGGCGGCTTGCTAACTCTTGTTTACTCGCCGAGCACTGGTTTATGTGAGCAAAGTGCAGCCAGCTGGGGTTAAGCGCCACATTCTGACTAATCTGAACTGCAAAGTGTGTGTGTGTGTTCACAGGATAAATCACCTCACAGGTATCTGGACTGAGAGAGAGAGAAAATGGGAAGGCTTGTTTCAAAATTCTAATCAATGAAGAGGAAATCAAGAGATCGGGCTCAGTTAGTGCAAATACTCATTATCATGATTATATGAACTCTAACATCACTTTTATCAAAGGATGTACTGCTTGATTTAATTAGTGACTGAACTCAATATATGAAAGAAAAAGTGTAACGACTTGATTCCAAAAACATATTAAATTGCACACAGTTTCTGTTAAAGTTTAAAGGATATTTAATAATAATGACTATAGTATTTACATTATTGACAATATGAAGCAAATCAAATGTATGTATATTTGTGTTGTATACGGCAGCGGTTCTCAATTCCAGTCCTCGCGCTGCACTGCTCTGCACATTTTGTATGTTTCTCTTAGCGCTTCAGACGTTTGTTCTATTCGGACGTAAGTGCCCTGTGAAGTGGACATCACAGGATATTCAGCCATGATTCCAGTTCAAAGCGAACATATATGTTCCATTCAAAGTGCACTGAAGTGTGGGAGACATGAATTTAAATTGTATTTATTTACAGAGGTATATAATGTCAAATTGTCCGTGTGTAAAGATGCTGCGCAGCACAAATCAGTGAATGAATGTTCCAAAATGAGGTAAACTTTAACAGATTTCCCCTGCTCAGGGAGTAGGGAGCAATGAACAGTTCATGCATGGAGCTCACTTCTAACGAGCTGATTATCTGAATCAGGTGTGTTAACAAAGAGAGATGTGTGAAATATGCAGAGCAGTGGGGCGCAAGGACTGGAATTGAGAACCGCTGGTATATGGTATATGCATATACATGTACGCACTACCATTCAAAAGTTTGGAGTTGGTAGAGTTTTTTTTTTTTATTGTTTTTGGAAGAATTTATTTTACGCTCACTAACTCTTTGATTACTTGATAAAAAATACTCTAATACTGTAAATTACTATCACAATTTAAATTAAGTGTTTTATATTTTAATATATTTTAAAATGTTAATTATTCATATTATGGCAATGTATTGTTACATTTGTACACATAAAAAAACTAAATGATTTAAATCTTCTCTTCTTACAGCTTAAGTGAAAAACATGGCTAAATTATTTCAGTGCCACGTTTATTCAACTTCACAATAAAATTTTATTAAAACATCCTCTGATGAGAGATCAGAACTTTAAAAGTCACTTTCAATGTTGAATACTAGAAATAAAAAGGCTGAATCATGTGTAATTCTGTATGGTGAGCACAAAAAAACACTGATATAAACAACCACAACCTCACAGTCTTAGAAAACTGTAAAGGCACATCTGGTGTGTGTGTGTGTGTGTGTGTGTGTGTGTCTGGGGTGACAGAGAAGCAGGTGGAATGGAAGCATTAGCTGACTCAACAGCTTTCTCATTTTATTACCAAATCAGTCATGACCAACCCCCCCGCTCTGTACATGGAGGGGAGAGGACAATGGCAGAGTGTTTCTATAGTGCACAGATTTATCTGCTAACGCAATATGACCTTCTCAATGTAAAGTAACGGTACCTCTATAGACTAGACAGACAGAAATGTAATGTAACATCTGAAAAAGGTTCCTTTGCATTTGAATCTGTCATATGTGGGCATTAAAGTATTTACAAAGATACTAAATCAATATTTAACATACAATATCCATTTCTATCAATATGGTAATTTAATCATCTTTTAATTTTTTCTCAGAATCCATCTGCAGAGATTATTTTTTTTGTTACAATAATTCAACAAGAACTCTCGATTTTGGATTAGATCCATTCAGAATTATATTTTCTGTATATCCAGGATGAGATGGCTATTGACAAGAGGCTGAAGAGCATGTGCGATAGGCGGGTGCGAGTGGACATGTAGAGAGAGAGAGGGGTTGATTGATGGCAGGAAGATGTGCGGGATTGTGCAGGACTCTGAGTGAGTGTAATGGAGTTCATTCATGAGTTACGAATGTACTCCTCACCGTTGTAAAAGTGGGATAAATCTTCTCACAACTGCCAGTGAAAAAGATACAAACCAGTGCCATGATGGGACACAAAACAGACGCACGCACACACACACAAACATATTATGTCAGTGGTTCTCAACTGGTTTTGTCTCAGGACCCAGGAACTGCATTTTTGTTTATTGTACTAATAATCTAAATGTTTATCGTATAAAAGTGAACAAAATCCTGTAAAACCAAACTTGGAAATTAACTAATATGCCAGAAAACGACATGCTTTTAATATTTACATATAAACACAGGTTCAATTGGAAAAAATTATTTAAAAAAAATTATAAATTTTGTTGGTTTTAAGCTTTTTGCAGCTAGGGAGTCACTGCACAGAATAAACAGTGTTTATCCTCACTGCGAGTGATTCTTTATTTAATGTAGTCTGGGTCATTTGTTCCCCACTGTTTTCAAGAAAGAAGTCATGTCAAGCATGCTTTGTGTTGGGGTCTGAATTATTTGGCAAGTTTCTACCAGAGTTGTGTTCTCCTTCTTTAAAAAGCCTATTTATTTTGCTATCCAAACTATGGACTGTTATATGGCTAGTTTCATTTTATTATTCACATTTAGCATTGTTCAGCATGTTTTATCCGTGCTGTTCATGACCCTACAACAACAGGCCTGCAACTCAGTTGAGAACTGCTGCTTTATATGATGTGCATTAATTTTCGCCTTTTTTATTGGCTGGGCTATAGAGGAGGCTAATGGGCCTTCAAAGAATTACTGAGAGTCTCATTCTCACACAAAGTGAGGCCAGTCCTATGCCTTGTTGGAGCCCTGATAATGAGAACATAGACCTCTATGATCATTCACAGTAAGAAGACGACAGCAAAGTTCATCAAATCCTCCATTTAATTTGCAAACAAGCAACCACACACACACACACACACGCGCGTGCGCGCCAGAGATAAAGTAATATCAGACTCCGTCCATAGATATCTTGAGTTGAACCAAACTGTCAAAATCTGCCAGGTTTTGTGTACTTTATAATAAAAACAAATCATTATCAACTAATTAACTGGTAAAATTGTGCACAAACACGTACACACAAACATTTTAATACTGCTGTATTTACTGACTTGTAGAGAAGAGAGAAAAAAAAGACAAAGAATAAGCAATTTTTGGGTTCAGGTCATTCTTTGACAGTGCTGGATTGGGCCACAGGGTCATGAGTTCTTGCATCAACAAGCTTGAGCTAACAAGAATAAATCCCACCTTTCCTGTGTGGGAGGAGATCAGCACTAATACAAGCTCACTATGGTAAAGTGCCAGTCAAACTGTGGAATATCTGGAAGGTCTTCAAATAATTGTTGCTCATCATTTTTAAGTGGCCTGAGATTGGGTTACTCTATAAAATCTATTCAGTGTCACAAGAAGGGTAATAATGAAAGTATGTGTGTGCTTGTCCATGACAGTTGTGAGAGGTGGTGGGACTAAGTGTCTGCGGCAGATAAAGAGAAGGGGAGATGTTAGGATCCAAAGGTGCTACAGAAAGCACAGTGCTGCTAGATTACCCAACATACATGTACATGTCATTTAAAAACTCCCCCATCACTCCCAATTATTAGCTATTCCTACTGACACCCTGATGTCCACTCCGAGACCTGTTGGCCTACGTGGAAGCAGGTAATGGAGGCATTGATGGATATTTCTCCTCAGCCTCGGCGGTGTGACGCCCGCTTGCTTTCCCGCTTGCCCGACCTGCTGCCCACCCAGCCATGCTCGGCAGAGCTCTGGTGTCAAGGTAACAATGATTCATGGTGTGACCTTACCAGTAATGCCAGCCTTAATCTACGCAAGTGGAATAAATGAAGTAGTTCTGAAGCCGACGTGTCAAAAAGTTTTTATAAAGACAAATCCACAGGCGGGTTTTATTCATATATTCATAACAGTCAGTGTGACACAAAAAGGGTCTCTCTCTCTCTCTCTCTCTCTCTCTCTCTCTCTCTCTCTCTCACACACACACACACACACACACACACACACACACACACACACACACACACACACACACACACACACACACACACACACACACCCTCTGATGTTCCTAACACCTCCACAGTCACACTGCCATAGACACTGACTGCAGAAAAATTATAATGACAAAAGAAAAAGAAATGAAAACAGATGAAGGGAATTTTTATACTACAATTTAAGCCACAGACAAAACTATGTAAATTGATTAACCAATGAATAAATGAGAATCATCTTAAAACAGGTAAATCTGGAATAGTTGAGGAAGGTCAACTCAAGGTCATTTTTACTTCCTAAAAGGTTACAAACATGTGCTCCTTAGTTCTGTATACAAAATAAATTCATGTAATCCTATAGCATCCTGTGGCAGCTGTATGCACTGTGCACACCATGAGCGCTTTGACCTGAACATCTTCCCTGCGAATATTTCTTCAGTTATTACCTATTTGAGTCCCATATTTTTGTCGAATGAACCAGCGATACCAATCATTCATGATTTAATCATTCTTTTGCGTCCGTTCTCTCTTGTCCATGAACTGGCTGAACGCATTTGGACCGCTCTCTCACAGAATCATTTACCCTGGCCACGGGTCTGAAATTTATGGGGGCTTAAAGGCAGGGTAGGTAAAAAAATGTATAAAAAAACTTTTTTTCCAAATTTGTTTAAACTTTATTTATATATCAATACATAATTAAAATGTAAGTACTCTGAAAAAGAAAGTATAAAAATCGAGTGACTGTAGACCTCTCACGACTTATTTAAAGACAGCTCATTATTTCCATTCACTCCACCCCCTCCCTTCTGAGCTCCTTCCAAAGCCTCTACTACGGCTCGCTAAGTAATGTTATGTTAGCTATATTACGCAGCTATGTGTGCTAATGACACATGCTTCATGAAAAAAATATGTATGATCAAAATACAAAAAGAAAGATTTACCTGTCCAGCAGAAATAAAGCCATCAAGGAGTCACTTTTCAGCCCCTTGAGTTCCCTCAGTTCTCGCCATCGCTGGAAAGCCACGCCGATATTAACTCGCGTTTTATTTCTTTGTTTATCCAAAGACTTTTTGTTCATTGCCTTTTCTTGTTCTGTTACTGTCTTCCTTTTTTTGCCTGGTTTGCCTTCACTAACTGCATAGGCTGGTACTGTGAATTTTGCTTGCTGTTTCTCTGCCATTGTTTTGGTATTCCTAGGATCCGTGCCTGTTGAATTCCTCAAATCAAACGTGCACGCGCAAGTGGGCAGGTCATGTGTGGCAAAAGGGTGGTTGCCATGGTTGCGAGAGAGTGACAGTCGCCTAAGCCAATCCTATGTTTCGTCCCGAAATGGAAATAATGAGCTGTGTTTAATACAGATTAAACAGTCTAGAGTCACTCGATTTTTATACTCTTTTTATCAGAGTACTTACATTTTAATTATGCATTGATATATATAGAAAGTTATACAAATTATATATTATATATATACAAATTTGGAAGAAAGTTGTTTATACATGTATTACCTACCCTGCCTTTAAGGCAAAAATGGCTCCAAATTGGACAAAAATGTCCCTGCTTAGTTAAACTAAACCTATTATAGCTGTCACGAATAAAATGAAAATGAAAAGTGTTGATTGCAGCATTCCCTTTAGATCACAACATCATATTTCTTTCGATGAGTTTTTACAGCGTTGCGCACTATAACCAATCACACACAATTCTGTTGAATTTATGAATGCAATGTCCAATCAGAAGCCTTCAGTTTAGTCATCACTGAAACAGCAGAATTTTGTTCAGTGCACACGCTCATAAACAACAAAGGGCAGATGTATGTAAGAGATTCATTTCACAGTGTAGCCAGGTACATTGATAGTGCTTAAACTTGCACTAAACTATAGTCAGTGATAAAGTGATAATGTAAATGTTTTTTGCTCACTTTCATTATACAGTATAATGTATTCGCTGTTTGAATAATCGTGGAAATGAAATTAAACAATGAAATAACTAGTAACTTACAATGTTTTTATTAAACTGTGATCACATTAAATAAAAATTCAGTTGTATTAAAATATTTTATGACATGACACCCATATACTTGCCTAAAAAGATGGGTTTATGATGTGTGTAGTTAATATATTACAATCTACCACCTATGCTGAATCATCTGAAGCAGTTCCTGAGTCAGTAAAACAATGAGAACACAGAGACCAAACTGTGCTGGATGAACACACTTTCTAGAGACACCTTCATTACAAAAAATAAAAAAGTGTCTATGTGCGTACCCTCAGCTGAAATCTTGCAGGAGCCCCTGATAGCATCTGCCCTGCTTTAAACACTGTTCCAGCACCAGTCAGATGCTCTCTTGTTCTTCGGATAAGACGGAGCTGGATCTAGCACTTGGGGGGTGGGTTTCACGAGGTGGTGTATTAAATCAAACACAATAAAAACTGACAACCATTCGACAGTCTGCAAGTACAAGTCCTGCACACCTTACCCCCCCCACCCCCACAGCCACACTGACATCAGGCTGATTTATACTCCCGCCAAGGATGATGATGATGATAATAATTAATCAAGGGCTCTTCCTGCACCTCAAGGAGCTTTTCGGAGTGACCTGAAAAATAAAATGCATGTCCTGCTTTTCCCTCTGTCTCCCTGCCAGTCCTGAGCTGTGGCGAGGAGAAAGCTCCATGCATTATCCTGCCATCACCGGAGCTATTTATATCGCCCAGTCTATCACTGACACTTACGATTCTCCTCTTGCTGTACAGCAGGGGCCCCACGCCAAAGCGCAATTTCCTTAAAGCTGCCCCATATATCGTTGAGCAACAACACAGCCTATGCAAATTGGGAGCAGTCAAAGGATAGCAAGGTGACAACGGGAAAGCAACATCATCATTTCTCATGCAGGAAGGTAAGGGAAACCAAAGCAAAAGTGCTGTCTGGTCCGGAGGGAGAAGTCCTCTTAGCTAGGGTTGGGAGATGTCTACCAAGTTGGCATCGGACGATGTCTACAGTGAAACATCATGATGGACGATGACATCTGAGAGGGGGGAGAGGGATGTTTCGGTTTCTGAGAATTTCAGAGAGTTTTAGTAGGTGGAGCGTACATGAATATTCATGCGTTTTCTAGATGCGTGTGGAACTGAGAATTTTAGTTTGCTCCAGGTTTAATGGAATATTTAAAAAAGGATAAATGCATTTCCAGCATTGTGCAAACTTAAGCCTAAACTACATTTGTTTATCGTTTCGTAACAGTTTATTATGTTTTTATTCGTTTGCAGTGCATAATTTTGTCATACAAACCTAGCACTTTTTGGGCAGCCTATGTCCCTGACTGAATGATTGATTTCTTTAATTGTCATTCTTTGTGTAATGTTAGGATAAAGCACAGCAAAGCTCAGCTTATTTTATACATTGATTTCAGTTCAATGTGCTTTTCATTTGTAGCTTGGGATACTTTAAAACTGTCTGTTGTTAGTTATTATCAACAAAACAACAAATAAAAAAAACCTATATGAATGTATTTGTGGACATACTTTTTGTATACTGGTGTGATGATCCATGTGTTAACTTACTGTTCCGAGTCAGACTATGCCTTGGTTGTGAACTGTCTGCTGACTGGTTGTAAACTATGATACAGTAATTCATTGCTGCAGAAATGTCTTTGCTTTTTCATTTTTCCAATATAAAATATTTTAACTTTTAAAAACAAATATAAATTTACAAATTAAGATTATCACAAGGTTTAATGTTCCATTTGCACAATGAAAGCAAAAATCCCAGAACACCTGGATGATTATTACATCTAAACTAACTTCCAATATCCAGATATAGACGTGCACCAACTACCATTTCAATTATTTATTGCTATGCTCTTCTGTTACTGTTTAAGTTTAAGTAAAACCGTCTTCCTCTGACAATGAATGAAATAACATTCATCCAACATATCAGTGGCCTTATAAACAATTTTGCAACCTACACTGATGTTATTCTATGTCATGTACTCTTTGACCATGTATTGCACTGTGTACACAATGATGATCATTGTTACAAATACATGATCTATTTTGATGCACAACAAACACTTATTCTACATAATTTACAAGTCATTAGTCTTAATTAGGCTTTAATTAGAGGCACTTTATTATACAAATAAGGTGAAATAAAGACTGGATCATGGCCTTGATTAGCATGCTTGCTAATTACATATTGCTATAGCATTGGTGTAGATGTTTGATATTGTGAGACAGTGACATTTTGTTTTTAAAAATTAAGAATTCAATAGTGATTCACACTCAAAATCAGGAAAATTTTAATGAGCAAGGCAAAGAGGGTGCTATTGATAAAGTTTTCCAGAATTTTGATTATCAACCACTATTGAATTCTTGTTACAAACTAAAAAGATTTATGCATCACAACAAGACATCCTGTCACTAATGGTTTCCTCACAGCAGTACAATCATTTTCAACTGTGATAATAATAAGAAATGTTTATTGAGCAGAAAATCAGCATATTAGAAAAATCACTGAAGGATCTTGTGACACTGAAGACTGGCATAGTTGAGAACTGACATCACAGGAAAAAGATAGAAAACAGTTA
Organism: Carassius carassius; assembly: GCF_963082965.1. Lineage (NCBI taxonomy): Eukaryota > Metazoa > Chordata > Actinopteri > Cypriniformes > Cyprinidae > Carassius > Carassius carassius. The sequence goes on from NC_081800.1 coordinate 18,809,701, forward strand.
TTTTAAATTGTACAAATATTTCACAATATTCCTGTAAATGACTAGCATATATTTTTAATCAGATGAATGCAAAGAACCTTACTAATATAAAACCTTTAAACAATAACCATATTACCAAGCACACATATGAACATTTGTATTTAAAATTATGAGCACTGTTAACATCAGATTAGTTTTTTATTCTATTTTTCAATTTTATTTGCCGGCTCGACATTGTGACGATGGCATCGTCTATCGGCCCAAGCATACTCTGAGTGTGTGCCGTGTGTGTTTTTGGGTAAGTTACTTTCAAAAAGTAATTAATTACTTTTACTAATTACATCATCAATATTATATTTAAATTACTTTACTAATTACTCGGTCTGAAAAGTAACTCAACAAGTAGCTTAATTATTTAAATCGCTAATTAGGCTACATCTTAAAATCCCTATACACCTTAATCGAAAGGTCTTTATTCTTTCAATTTGTGTCAAACATAGAATAGTTTAGCCTTTTAGCTTTAAAACAACTGCAATACTTAAACATTTTTTTGTAAAAAATGTAACCTTCCTTGGTTAACAAATAGAAATACTCTAAATAAAAACATATCTGAAAAAGCTTAAGAAAAGTTTCAGTTTGGCAAGATGTTTAGGAAAAGCCGTAAAATCCATACAGGTTTATGTAAAATTAACACGTTAACTAATGTAGGTAAGAATAAATTACATAAATGATCTTCTCTGCTGAATGAATCAGTTTCAGATCGTGCTGTTCTTCTTTCAGAAACCATGAAAATTTTTTTTGTAAAAATTGAATTTTACATTTGTATCTAGATGAGGGTGTTTGCACACAGGTGACTTAATATAATGATCTCAGATACAAGAAAGAATGTGCATCGCTTTAGTTTCATCTATATTACATTTAAAAAAAATTGTTTTTGGTTTTAATTTGTTAATTTAAAAGTAGACACTTCAAGCTCAGATATGGGAAAGACTTTAATATGGATTACATAATCAGAGAATATTTGTTTTCGATTTGAATTTGTTCAAAGTAGACACAAGCTTTCTAAAGACATATTTTTCATGTCTCTTGTGTCAAATATTCGCTGAGTTTGTGATATGTAGAAAGTTGCTCATGGAGACCTAGATGGCAGAAATTACACCCTGTTTGTTTCGCAAAATCACAACGTTTTGATGTTATTGTCAGTGTACACAAATAAAAGTAGGCCCTTTTTAGGTTTAGCTGATTTTAGTCTTATCTGTATATGAGTATTTAAGGTTTCTCTGTGAATCAGGAAAAACTGAAAGTGAAAGTGGTGCGCAGAGAGTCCATTCCATTTTATCTTCAGATTGTACATTTAGATTTCAAATTCAATATTGATCTTAGAACTGTTGAAGTTATTTACTTTATGTAACGCAAGTACTTTACAAGTAACTGTAATTAAATTACCTAAAAATGAGCAGTAATACCTTACTTTACTTTTTCAGTGGATAAGTTACACCCAACACTGGTTTTGAAGGCTATAAAAGGGTAAGAGGGAGCAGAGGGGGTGGAGGAATAGATGCTCATGGAAAAAAAAATGATATTTAGAATTCCTGTGTGGCTGTTTCAACTATAGCCTGGAGCCATGGGGAAGCTTTTTGTCTCACCTCCTCTTTATTTCCTCTGAAATAAAGACTGAAGCTGGACGGACGTGCTGGGCATGTGCTTAAAACTAAGTCTGTCCTTCTGCACTCCGCCGCTGTATATAAAGATGCACACACACATCGCTGAAACAGTGTCAGCATACGCAGCCGCTGTGACTGATTAAGGAGGCACAAATTGAGTACTAACCATAAAAGACTACTAAGAGGAAAAAAAGACTGTAATATATATATATATATATATATATATATATATATATATATATATATATATAAGCCGAAAACAGAACTTTACAGCAAAACACATAAACACAGTGCCTGCTAGGAAAATAATATCTCGTTCAAAATCACTCGCTTTCTCTGTATAACTCCCACTGTTTCACTCCTTCATCTTGATTTTAAAAATAAAAAATGCAAAAAAGATACAAAAAAGAATGCAAGTCACAACACATTTTCTTTAGAAGGTATCTTTAATTTGAATTACTAACACCAATGTTGGTAATACTACTATTCAATTTGATTTAAAGAATTGAAGATTTGTTATAAAATATATATAATATATTCAAATTTACTTGCATTTAATGCTTGGCAAGTATAACTTTTTGACCATGTAATATTTCATATGCCCAAACTACATTTTTCCACACTGACGGTTCTGCTGTTTTGATATTTTACTTTCATTGTTTATGCATCCTTACTTTCAGGGCTGATGCGTTTACTGTGTCAACGTGCTTAAATGTATGTTGCGTTAGATTTCATCTGTACTTGTAATGCATGAACTCAAACAGTACACTGACTGAACTGCTGTGAAGAGAGAACTGAAGATGAACACCGAGCCGAGCCAGATAATGACTCGTTCACGAGTCAAGAACCGGTTGCATCGGTTTTCGGATCACCAGTAGTTCTTTCGGACAGTTCGATTCAATAAACCGGTTGAAGAAAACGGTTCACCGGTTCTTTTGCGCTCGACGTAATGGCGTCATTGGCGATGATTGCCCTTGTTTCAAGCCTTCGGTTTACCCGCGCTCATAACACTAGCACAGAATCAGTTCAGAATCAATCACCAAAAGAATCAGTTTGGTTCAGGCGCTCTGTGTGTTGGTCTGCTTCACGCTGAATCACACATGCGCAGTATCATCAACTCCTCAGTTCTTCTTATCTGGCTCGGCTCGGTGTTCATCTTCAGTTCTCTCTTCACAGCAGTTCAGTCAGTGTACTGTTTGAGTACATGAATTACCCCGGGATATTGGTTTGTTTGAACTGAGAGGAAGTGTCAGCCACATTAAACAAGTTAACAGCTTAAGTCATTTGTGGATTAATGCGTATTAGAGATGCGAACAGTTTAAAACAATTCAGTTCGATTTGGTGAACTGAATGATTCGTTCGCGAACCGGATATCCAGACTGCTTTGTTTTGAACTCTCTCGTTTTTGCTATTTTTAGACCAAAATGTATTTTCGATGCTTCAAAAAATTCTAACTGACCCTCTGATGTCACATGGACTACTTTGATGATGTTTTTCTTACCTTTCTGGACATGGACAGTATACCATACACACAGCTTCAATGGAGGGACTGAGAGCTCTCAGACTAAATCTAAAATATCTTAAACTGTGTTCTGAAGATAAACTGAGGTCTTACAGGTTTGGAACAACATAATGGCAAGTTATTAATTACATAATTTTGCTATCTGGGTGAACTAACCCTTTAACTGAGAATGAGTTAAATTTAACAGAGATATTCAGGCCCTGAAGCCAGGAAGATGGGGAAACTGGTCAGTTTTCCAGAGGAGTCCTCATCCCCACCCTGCAGCGTTCCGCGTAAGGCCCAAGGCAGGAGGCCTACAGGCAATGTCTGAAAATCAGCACTGCCAAGACGAATGAGAGAAAGAGCCTGATCTCCCATTGTCCAAAAAACTAAGAAACACAACAAAAAATTTAACACTCATAATGCAGACAGCACAACCAGATTTAGTTAGACTATTGTGGTTGTTTACAGGAACACAAGTAAAGAATGTCAAATAGCTTTCATATGATATACAATATTTTTTAGGGGGCCAATCAAAAACTATGGGAGTTTGATTGATAATTTTATGTTTAGTTTAAACAGGCCTACCTTGAAAAAATGGTTTGAAAGTTTGCAAATTTAGTAATACCATTTAGTAACTTAGTGACTGCTTTTGCTTAAAATTAGAGCTGTAGTCAAGTCCAGCTTTGTCGAGTCCAAGTCAAGTCCAAGTCCAGGACTAGTCGAGACCGAGTCAAGACTGAGTCCAAAGAGGTTCGAGTCCAAGTCAAGTCCAAGTCCAAAAGTTTCGAGTCCAAGGTCAAGACCGAGTCCAAATGAGAGAAAAAAGGATCCTCTTCAAGACCACATACTTAACTACTTATAATGTATGTGATGCGAGAGACAGCATATCTCCTATTCTAAGAAAATAATTTTACATTATTATTTGTAATGATCAAAAAGTAACAACTCTGTAGGACAGGGGTCTCCAAACTAGGTCCCGGAGGGCCAATGTCCTGAAAAGTTTAGCTCCAACTGGCCTTAACACTCCTTTCTGGATGATTCTAGTGTGTCTAGTAAGAGCTTGATTAGCTGGTTCATGTATGTATAATTAGGGTTGAAGCTAACAGGGGCGTTACACAAGACCCCGGGCCCTATGCATAGGCAGTCTTGATGGGCCCCCATGCCCCCCACCCATGAAAATATCCAGGTAAAATAAAATCTATTTCAGATTCATACTTTTCAAGGGCCCTCTCTTCCTTTGGGGCCCTGGTAATGAGTACTGGTTTTACCCCCAGTCCGACCCTGGGAGCTAAACTATAAAGGACACTGGCCCTCTAGAACAGAGTTTGGAGCTGTAAGGTCAAATTATTTTTATGTACTTTATTTTCATTTTATTTACTTAATAATGCTGCTTTTGCTGACATTATGTCTGTGGTCAAAACAGTGCACACACACATGCAAAGCTCGGAATGTGACAAATGCACGCGGCAAGACTAGAAGGGATAACTTTGGCTCTACTGGGCATGCGCACATAAATACAGCGAAATTTTTGTCATACTATACTAGTGCTTGCATAGACTAGTCGGCACTGTCGGAAACAATCGACTACTCCAGCATGCATTAACCATAATGCATACAAAGTGTTTGCAAGTACAACGTGAATTTTAGAATTACAATATTGCATGGAGCTGTTACTTTCTATTACCTTATCTATGTTGCATGTAAAAATAAAATATGTAATGAAATAATTAGGGTTGTGCCTGAAGCACATGTTTGCATCTTTACCTTTTGCTGGTTTGCGCGGCACACACATATCTGTTTAGTGAAGTTCACTAAACATTAAGACTCGCTTAAAGAGTTAATGTAATGAAAATGTGTGCATTGAATTGATTCAGTCGTGTTCAAATGATCACTAAACGTTTGTCATGACATCTCACTGCTTGCATGATAAATATTATTTTAGAAATTAATAATTATTTTAGTTTAACACGACATACTTGTTCAGTGATAACTATACGGAAAAAAGATAAAAAGTCCTAACGGTCTTATTAAGTAACTGTTACGATGTTGTATTCGAATGCAGATACGAAAAATGTTGTGATTGTTACAGATACAAATACTGACTGTTACATGAAAATGTAAATATGTAATGTCATAATTATAAAGTTTTTTTAAAATTTAGATATGTAATTGTTGCATACGGCTATACATTAATAAGCGTTGATTGATGAAAAAAAAACTAATTAATGTTTTCATTTACAATAGCATGAACCACGAGTAGTCGAGTTACTCAAGCATTTTTTAATAAAAAAATCGACTAGTAGAAATCAGTAGTCTTGCAGCCCTTATACTGTACAACATTAATTAGCATTTCATTATTGTAAAGGGTACGTTTAAGGCTATCTAGGTGTAGGCGTAAATAAAACACAATTTAACAGGTAGAAAATTTAATTAGAAACATCTAAACTTTTCAGGTCGCAGCAAGTGCACCGCTGGTCATGCACATCCTTTCCCGGAACAATATTGAAAGCTAAGCCAAGATGGAGAGACAGATGATCATAGCTGTACAAGGATAGCCATTTTTTAAGTGAATCTATTAGCAGAGCTACTGCAAGGGATTTTTAGTGCTGGAAATCCATTTATTTTTTGCTGAAACTTCTGCGTCTTCATGGAGAGCAGGTCATGGTTGCCTAGCAACAGCAGACGCCACTGGAGCGCAAGCGCAGGCTACAGAGTGCTTCGGAAAAAAGGAGAGTGGCGCGCCTAGCGTTTTCCACACGTTTTCAGTCGCGACATCATGCAAATCTGGTTTTGTTTTGAAGAAGAAATTTTTTATTTTAGTTTTTTGCTGGACTCGGTCGAGACCAACTAGAACACTTGGCGAGTCCAATGGCCAAGTCCGAGACAAGTCCGAGTGCAAATGCAACGAGTCCGAGACAAGTCCGAGACGACAGAAAAATGTCTCGAGTCCGGACTCAAGTCCAAGACCGGACTCGAGTACTACAGCCCTACTTAAAATGATCAGTACACTGATCTAGTATATGAAACACTTGGTGTGTTGGCGAATTTAAACTACTGGATTTAATGCAATTTTTTTTTTCTTGAGTGTTTATGTGATTCATGTATTCTCTTGTTGTTCTCTTACGAGAGCTCTCTCGTACTGCGTCTTAGCTAAGACGCTACGGGAAAAGTCTCTTTTCACGAAATACTGAAGCAAAAAATTATCCTTAATTTTGTATTTTTGTAAAGCGCATTTGCAGCAGTACACAGCCATAGGCGAGACGGCTCGTTCGCTCATTGGCTTGTTCTGCGGCAACTGCACAGCCTATCGAGCGCGGGCTGATGCAACATCAGACCAATAAGGGCGCGAACCTATAAAAGGAGCTCGAAAAGGCTGACTCACCTGATTTATTTCATCGCCGAAGCGAACCAGAGTGAATCGTGCGCACGGCAGAGAACGCAGTACTCGTTCGCTCTTCTAGAGAGAACCGAGGTTACGTTTAGTAACCGAGTACGTTTTCAATAGTTTAACAACAAGCACTTTTTTCATGACATTTCTCTATAATTCTGATCAACATGTCAATAATTTGCACAGAATACAAAAATCTTCTTAGGGTTACTTAATCTTACATAGATTTTTGTTAAAATTACACCAGATTTCAAGCCATGACTTATTTTCATGATGTACGTACATGAAATCCAACAAGAAAAAACTGAAAAATCCAAGCACACTGTTACCTTCATTTTATATGTTCTAAAAACCCACCATATGGTAAACAGTTGTCTGGGGGAGTGAAAAGGGTTAAAAAGTCCTGACAATCCAAAACTGAGTGTCTGATAATGATATAGAATCACCAAAGAAACCTTTAAACAGAATCAGAATTAATGCAACATGCAAAAAGCATCAAAGAACGAGACAGTGCTGGTTGGGGGTGAGAGGGCCCTTTTACTGAGTAAATTGAACTTGCAGTTAAAGTCATAAAACATGAAATAATGAATTCAATTAGATTTTCTACTAGGGAAAGTAGGGTTGTGGATGTGCTGAGTGGGCAGAGGAAGAGAGTGGCAGTTATGTCTGGATTAGGTGAGATACGCTGAGTTAGTGTTGTGCTAAGATTTGTTCGTTGTCTGTCGGCGGGCTAGCCTTCAGGAGAAGTTTAGCCCTCTAAAGGGCCACCATTAGCAAATAAATGACTCTTAATTGGCCTGCTGAATACACACTAGGTGCTTGTGGATTTAAAGAAGACATAAAGAAGACAATAATCAGCACAGAATATCTAACAGAGCGACACACAAACGCATTCTTTTTCATGCAGCATGCATTGTCAGTGATGAACAGTTTAGGAAACAAATGTGATTTGCACGTAAACTGTGAGACATTAGCAATCTGTTGGAAGAGAAGGAAAGGCAAGAAAAGAAAGACAGGTTGAGAACGAGAGTGAGCTTGACTAGTCATGAGTGAAAAAAAACAATCTTTCAAACAGTCTTGACACAGTGTTAACATTTCCTGGTAATAAGCAGGTGGATTCAGTTTCACCAGCATCCTCACTTCGTGTTAGTAAAGAGCAGCCCATCCATTCATAGAATTCAATAAAAAAAAAGAAAAAAAAAAGAAAATAGCTGTGTACTGCAAAACAAAACTAAAATAAAATGAAATAATTGTAGCTTGATTATAAAACAAATGACTCACCGTTTTTTTGTTGTTTTTTTTTTATGAATCACACAAGAAGACTCATTAGTTATAAATTGTCATCATTTATGAAACTCAAGTCACTGAATGATTCTCACTGACTTTTACTAAAAAGCAAGTCTTTATTTTCAGTCATGACCAAATCAAAATGTAGCCTTTTTTAAAAGTATATTTTCCCACAACAAATGTACAACATTACACCATTAAGTTATGATCCCTTAACTAATCATTTTGTAAAAACAGCATTATAGACCACTAAACTGTCTATTATGAGCAAAGAGTGCATATGCTTGTGTCAGTCCTTGGCTGAACAATTAGTGTACTTTAACATCAGCTGTGCCACACACATAGGCGAGTTCAAGTCTGGTTCATGTCATTTCCCAATTCCATTTCCCTCTCTATCACTATAACTCTTAAGGTCATTTTCCCTCAGTGAAACTGAAACTTTGTCCTGAGATATTACCTATCTCTTACAGTTGGCTCTCTGTGATTCCATGGAGAGACTGGGCCAGCTATCATTTATGAGAGAAAATCCATATTTTTTGTGTTCAGCTGCTATTTAAAGCAGTGTCAGGATTCTCTTAGGAAATGAGCTCTTAAATAGGATCCCTGTTTCTGCCTGTTATTATTACTTACTTACATGAGCTACACATACAGTAATTTCTCAAACTGTGTGAAGCAGAAGGCAGAGACATGCCTCTGCTGCTGTTGACACTAATCAGGTTGCAAATATGGGAAATGAGATGTTCATATATTTCATTCCTGAGTTATTGCATTTACCAGGGTAATATTCCTGATACCCTGACTCACCATGTCTTATTGGATTTATTTATGTCGGAATCTTCTAATTTTCCCCTTCCACAGTTACTCTTTTATAACTATATGTCTGTTAAATGAACAGATCACACAAAAAATTATATTCTGCAATATTTTACTTTTGAATTTAAGCATTGATATTACTTTAAATTAATGGGGATCAAATTAAAAATGAATTTCTTGTGTAAAACAGTGTACATTATGTACTGTAGATGGATTCATTAAACTGATTTAAATAGCAACTATTGAGTCTTTGAGAATGATTATCTAATATTCCTTTGTTTATGAATCAGATTATACAGGTTGCTCTGTATGTTTTTGATTTACTAAAAAGAACCAATTCATGAGAGTCATTTGTTGGTGATTTTTAGTGAATGACAACTTTGTGAAATGTTTCCCCCTCAAAACAACTGCACGGATTAAGATGACTTATGACTCAGATGTCATATACTGTACATAAACTATGTTTATGTTACTTTTATGGCTATTTTGCAACATTTTCAAAGCTGGAAGTAACACAAATGTACATTTATTGTACATTTGTTCATTTTTTCATATTTTACCTTTTGTGTTCACTGAATGAAAATATGTCACAAAGATTTGGAATGACATGAGGGTGTAAGTAAATGACATAATTTTATTTTTCCTCTTTTGGGATGAGCTAATCCTGTAGGCTCAAGAACAGTGTGTTTCACTAATGGTTTGTTTCTTGAGTCACTACCTGGAAGGATGATGACGATGAATCCAGCCAGAACTAAAATAGGAAGGCAGGCGGCCAAACCAAACTGGTATTAACAATTTAATAGTGCAAACCTTGCCAAAAGCCCCGATAGGTGGGCCCAAAAGTCTACTTTCAGACTACTGTGCAGGTTTCCAGATCTTTACCTAATCTAGCAGCTGACAAACACCTCCATTCTATCATAACCCATTCTCAGGGCTGAGATTCAGATGTATAAAAAACACTTCAGTCCTTCCCTGTCTTTCTACTGCCATTTATCCCCATTCAACTGCCAATTAAAGGTATGATTAAAACAGACAAAGTCCCTGGCAAATTAACAGAGACACCTTGGACACCCTAGTTTGTCAATTATTCCACTGGCAAAGTGGGGAACAGTCAAAAAACAGAGATGGGAGTGAGCATGAACTAAGTGAAGAGATCACAGGGAGAAAAGAAAAAAGAAAATCACTATTTACTCACTTTCATGTGATTTCAATCCTTTTTGACTTACATTCTTTTTTTTTTCTTAAATGATCATTGTTTTTTTTATCCCTACTATGAAAAAATGTTGTTTTTTTGTTGACATAAATATATATTTTTTATGTTCCACAGAAGAAACAATGTCATACAGGTGTGGAACAACATGAGGCTGAATAAATGATCAATTAATTTTGGGATATTTAGAACAATGAATCATTGCAACAATTAATCATTTCAATAGTGCATTTATAAAAACCATACAGTCATTTTTGCAATATGAATGAAGCATATAAAATAGACAATGTAAGTAAAAGTGTACACCAGGTGATAGTTTGACTATTAGAGCCCTGATCTGCAGCCACACACTGCATGTCAGTAAGTCACAAAAGGCCTCAAGCCCACATAAACCACCCACATGCACACTGATGGCTAAAATATGATGGGCTCCTGGAACCCATAAATCTTCTTTTTGAGTCCCAGCCTCTCCAACATCATAAATGGATCCCACCGGCCCATTTGGGCTCCATTTCACTTAAATGTCAACTTTTCAGCCTTTTCTTGGTACTCTCTGTTGCCATTTGTTTTAGCACCAATGGAGGAAAAACAAGAAAATAAGACAGCCATGAGTGAGGAGGTTATATGTGTATGTGTGTGTAAATGCGTTTCTGACAGCTTCTTGAATAGAGTAGGTGGAAGGGGTTATCATTTAGCAGTAGGGTGAAAATATGAAAAATAAAATTGGTGATGTTGTTATACTTTGATGTGCTGATGCAGAGGCTGCTGTGATTGTGGTGTGTCTCTCTCTCTCTCTCGCTCTCTCTCACACACACACACACACAGAAAGGAATCTCGCTTACAGAAACACATGTAAAAGGACAATTTCACATTCAGCTGCCTGAGGTCTAATTGTTCGATATTTCCTAAATATAACTGTTAATAATACATCAATCATCATTAAGAAGTTAATTATATTGATTTAATTAAATTGAAACAATTTTCTCTGATGCAGAATAAAATAAAAATGGAAGCAACTTGATAAAGTGCTCAATCAATTAAAGGCAGATGGTCCAGGCCTGCTGAAGTGCTGAACCAGAGGCGGATTCAGGTAGCAAAGAGCCGTTGAAAAGCTGTGCTACTCCAAGATAGGCCTCTAACCACCGTGATGAAGCCATACCACAAAGTGTAGTAGTTTGAAATCAGCACTTTTGAGTCCAATCCTATCACACAGGAGCAGCCTGGACCACCTCACAAGACAATAAATTGTAGCCTCTGCATCTGTTTTATTAATTTGTCCTTTTTCGCTAGCCTTTAAATTCATTTTATGCTCTTATTCTCAAGCATTCCCACGTTGAGGCGCTTTAAGGTGGAGTTAAAGTTAAATATTATAGGATAGAGGTTGAATGTAAACAGCTCGTGGATAAAACAGCAGCTCTGCACAGCTCATAAAGCTCTCTGCTGATTGTGGAGAACACAGCTAGAGGATAGGAGGAACAGGCTGAGGTGCTGCAGCTAATGCACCAGCCATCTGGCTTTAGCCAAAACACAGTGTGCTGATCCAAGCTCTCTCCTTTCTGCTTTCATTCTGCTCTCTCTATATTTTTCTCTCTTCCCCTCTTGACGGGGCCTTCTGCTTCTGCATATGGGTACTTTCACCAGTTTATGAGTGCACCCAAACAGAAGGACAAAACCCTAAAGTTCTGCCAATACTGAACAAGTGATCGTGCGTGGCTGCGTTATGTGATGTGCTCTATCATTTTTAGTTGTTTGCGCTGATTTTAAGCCAAAAAATGAATTTTGATTGCTTTATGTTAGTTTTGATAAAACAAATTCTTCAAATTATGTCAATTTAATTGTGAAATTCAAACAATAAAAATTATTGTGATGTTCTTTGATCGCCACACAGAGCATGAGTAAAACAACCATCTCTTCCTCTTTAATAGTTACAACATGAAATGCAAAGGTATAAGTCAAGCTCCGAAGCTCTGAGTAGGAAATACCTGACTCCACTGGTGAACACTTTTTTTGTTCATGCATGGAAAAGTAAGGCTGGACTTTTTTCCCTACTCCTCCATGCTGTTGCTTAAAGTGAGCCTACTGTGAATATTACATGAGTATCATGCTTGTTATAGACCTCTTCTCCAAGAGTAGTACAATGCTAGCTCTGGTGGAGCACAGTCTCTATGAAAAGACAGGTGAGGTAGAGCTAAGTGGACACATGCATTTCCATTCACTTGATTAGTCTGAGCGTCTGCCTGGCTGCTATTCCTGAGGCTTGTTGGATAAAGTCTGATTTATCAAAGCCCAGGCCACCACGAAGAAGTGCTCCGCCCTCCACCATGCAGAAAGACATTAGCCTAATGCAGCCTAAATCTCATTCTCCCTCTACATGCTTTATGATCTGCCAGAGGAACACCTTGCAAGTTATTGAATTAGCTATAGTACGAGAATGCCATGAAACAATGCTCGCATGAGATCAAAACTTCAAGGTAAGACTGGTGAGTATGAAACTATATGAGAACATACCTCAGTGCAGCTTCTAACACTTTCATTTCCAAAGAATGGAAACCGCGTTATCATCCATTGTTACAGACACCCAGGCTGATATGTTCTCCCCAGCTGTATTATGAAGACAGAACTAGGTATGGTAAAATTCACAATGGAGCCATGAGAGAGGGAGGAATGGTCTTTTGTGTTGGTGAATTCTTGAGCCATGAGGATGAATTCCTTACTTCAGCCCTTCTATACTGAGGACAGCTCCCATGGGTATGTCACTCATCCCCTGGGCTCCTCCCACCACTTTAACCATCAGCTGACCTATTTCAACAGGGCCAAGACTCAAGTCAAAAGTCTGAAATACATCTAGGTAATGGTACAAAAATCTATTTTAGGGATCAAATTGATGGTTTGAGCATACTGTATGAATATGAATTCTTGTACATAATATCATCTAAGCCAAAAAGCATGTAAAACATTCCAAGAATCATAGCTAATTCATGAGCAGATCTATGTAGTTGTATGTTAGTTGCATGTTGGCCAAATGGGTTTGACACCACTAGGTTGAACATCAAAAACCTCTCTGAAAAAGTCTCAGAGAGAAACTCTGAGGAATTTTAAAGTACTTCCTCACACTCCCGTGGGGATATGGTGGTAGGATTTTCCCACCAAAAACCATATTAATAGTCAGCTAAGAGTGTTTTCATAAGCCTCCAAAATTCATCAGGGAATTTTTAAAGGTCCCATAAAAAGACTGTAATAAATACAGCAGCTGAGATACGGAGCTGTAAAGAGGTGAGGAGGATTCTCTCACCTGAAGCTGAGCTTAAGCAGACAGCTGACTGGACATGTCTGGCTAATGCGAAACAATCGAGGAGACGTGGGTGGAAGTGTCTTGTGCCATTAAGTTTTTTTTTCAGTATGAATGCTATTACGACTTTGAAAACTGGGCACTATGAATGCAAAAAGTGCTTTGTGTTTTGGTGGCATTCGATACCAGTGTTGTGACTGTTACCTAGTTTTTCAGATATTTAAAACATGAATATTACACAAAAAGGCAAAATTCACTTTTAAGTTGAAGTAATATTACTACAACAAGTAAACAAAAAATCAATCTAGAACAGAAATGAAAGCCCTAATAAAGATAATTAAAACTTAAATTAAAAAGCAAGATAAAAAAAATTTAAATATAAAAAAGTGTTTTCAAAATATCAGTATTATAATAGCATACTATAACATAACTGTTAGTAACTGTTATATACAATGAAAAACTTTTTTTTACATATCAACAAAATAAAAAATAAAAAACATATACAATCAAAATTAATTATATATTAAATATATAAATAAATATTCATAAATATTAAATACTAAAACAAAATGACATTAAAAATAAAATAACACTTTTAATTTAGTATTAAGATATATGAAATATTACTTGACCAATGAATTTTTGGTGTTGTGACAATCCTAGTTGGACAAGTGAAGGTGCTGCCCATAATATAACTGCAGATTTAATGAATGCCTCACCTCCAGTGTTTCATCTAGTTCACCCTGCTCTCCTTTGACCTTTCCAAATGTGGGGATGGTTTGTAAGCAGAGTTGTCATCCCAGCTGCTGAGGTGCTGTCATAAGACCGCTTCAGGCTGACTGGGTGACTGGAGATGTGGTCTTCCTCTTTACAGAGCAGTGACACTACAGTCCTACACATAGACTGCACTCCAGAGTGTGGGCACACCACTGGCACATCCAGACAAAGAGAGATAATGGTGGAGGTATGTGACTCTACTGCAAACAGTCCAGATAGAAGCTCATTACGTCGCAGAGCTCACTATGCAAAAAAGATGATTAAAAGCTAACTGCTATGATTGAACATTTTAAGTGAGCTAATTTAAGAGGATTCTACAGTAAATGAAAGACAAAAACATCCATTGGAGTCACCAACAATACTGATGCATATTTACTCTATTAGAGTTGATTAATCGAATGCTACGGCCCTCAGTTAGCAGCTGTAGAGAGAAATATGAGAACAATACAAAAGACTTCAGCCATGGCGAGAAAGACAAAGACTGAGCAAAAGCTAGGATTGTTTCAGGAAAAGGTCAACCTGATTTTCTCTTTCCAAATATGCTGGCCTTTACAAATTAACTTGGCAAAGGCGATATTTCTACAAAGTCTAGACTATGAATCAAAGCTGCGTCCAAAGTTCAAACACGCAGTCTGCTTCCCCTCCTGCTCCTTCCGACCAATTGAGTCACCGTTGTCAGTAATTGTGTAATTAATGCCATGGCAGGTCTAATTACAGAGATACTGCTTTCTAATTACATTCAAACGTTCATTAGCCAAGCTGAGCGCATGATGATCACTCGGCAGGTGGGGCTTGCCGGCTGAAGGCCACTTGTTGTTGAAACACAATTGTTGTGTCGATCTCTTGATTAGTGTGTGTGAATCTGCTGACAGGACGGTTTGCTGTTTTCCACTGATAATTACCGCTTGCTTCTCACTGTAAGATGACTGATCACATTCCATGTCTGTCAATGTCCTTTCTTTAATTCTCTCTCTGTGTCTGACCTGCATGGCGACAGAAGGAGGAAAAATTCCCTACTTACTTTATATGGTTACCTGCAATGGACACATATACAAGAAAACAGTTAAACTGGACTGCATTACAGTACACACACAAAGCATGTTATCAGAAAACTGTCAGATGCCTGAGATGGTCTCTGCTCTTTCAAAGTTTTACCAATCAAAACTCACATCTTGGCCTTCATAATCATGACAACAGAACATGCAAGCTTTCTTGTCTGCATGATCTCAGCTGGTCTCCAGATCTCCATCAAGTTAACATTAACTCTCTAGGCTACTTTACTAACTAGTCTGTTAAATGAGAACTAATTGTGTGGAGTGCACATCACTCAAATTCTGGCTGATACGATAAGCTGATAATTATTTTTCATGCTATGTCCAAAAAAGAACATTCTCCTTTTTTTGTTTTTAAAAACTACAAATAGAACTCCAAAGCTTAAATGAACCATTTAAATGTGAATTTGTGAATAACAATATTATAATATAATTAATGAAAAATAGACAATTATTGATAAAGATTACATTTAACATTATTCAATTGTTAGTGTTATTAAAAACTACATTTGAGTGAGCGTAAGATGACAGCTAAATAAATTTAAATGCAAAAAAAAATGAGCATGTACAGTTGAATATCCAATATCGACTGATACCAACAAATTAAAACATCCCTAACACTGAACAACACTAATATATTATGCATCCCTGTAATCGGTTCCGAAATGGATTTTCCTGTTAGAAATAAAAAAAGGTTACTCATGTACGTACATACTGCTATCTGTATATACAGTACCATAGCATAGCTCAATACCATAGTTCACTGTAACTCCTTTCTCTATGGGACACTCAGCCTCATGCCACCTGTTATAAAATGACTTTCTGTGACAATTTACATTCAATTCCATTTACAATTCCGCTTCTTTTAAAACTTTCAAACTTCCTACATGCCAGGAAAGTCTATTTTCAGATTCAGCTTGAACTCAATTTGGGGATAAACTTCATTACAGTCTGTGGCTTTGGAAGGTCTTTCTGAACTTTAGCACAACAGTGATTCAACTGTTGGAATTCAAAGTTAGATTTTTCTGGTCTAATATGAGTCAAGTTGTTTGCCTTGAGTGTGTATGTGAAACAAGGTATGGAAGGCATGCAGAGAGCTATATAGGCCATACCTGTGTCCTTCTGCTCTCAATCTCTCCTTCTTTCTCTCTCCCTTATCAGGGTATTTACTGTGCCTATTTCCACCAGCAGGTGCTGCTGTGAATTAAGCATAGAGATTCCAAAAGCTGGAAGCAGCCATGTGCTCAAGTTGACATTTTGGCCTGGTCCCTACGGACCGCATGTGAATTTATGTGTGTGAGCGAGAGGAAGCAGAAGTGAGAGAGGACTAGAGAGTTCATGAATCTATGTTTGTGTGCACATGTTTGTTGCAGTGCTGCTTGACTGCACATTTGGACAAGGTACTTTCTGACCTTGTGCAACCGAAGACAAACAGAAGTCTTCGGCTCGGTGTCCATCACTCCATATTGTAATTTCAATACTGTGTGGCAGACCAATGAAACAAACAAGCCCTCCACCTGCCACCCAAACGAACAAACATTGTTGTCTTGCAAAGAAACAGCAAATTGTAAGAAAGAAGCCAATTAATTGTGCATAAGCAGTACTACAACTACTGTTCAAGCACTGGTCGGCCGGTGTTTTATGTCTTTTTAACTGTTCCTGTCTAAACGCGTTATGGACTCAGTCGTCTCCCAGTGCATCAGAGAAGCATTTTTCAAAATAGGGGTGCATGGACCTCCGGGGTCTTTGTGGAAAAAACAAAAATGTCACTGGAAAGACATATAAAGCAAAGTCAGCAATGACTGCATTAATGGCTCTAACCAGCCTACCAGAGTAACACCTCATTAAATGAGGAATAGTCTTTCAGCAGTCAAATTAGATATATAATCAAATAATATATATATATATATATATATATATATATATATATATATATATATATATATATATATATATATATATACATACACACACACACACACACACACACACACACACACACACACACACACACACACACACACACACACATATATATACAGTACAGACCAAAAGTTTGGACACACCTTCTCATTCAAAGAGTTTTCTTTATTTTCACACTGAAGGCAACAAAACTATAAATTAACACATGTGGAATTATATATGGAATTATATACATAACAAAAAAGTGTGAAACAACTGAAAATAATGTCATATTCTAGGTTCTTCAAAGTAGCCACCTTTTGCTTTGATTACTGCTTTGCACACTCTTGGCAGTCGCTTGATGAGCTTCAAGGGGTAGTCACCTGAAATGGTCTTCCAACAGTCTTGAAGGAGTTCCCCGAGAGATGCTTAGCACTTGTTGGCCCTTTTGCCTTCTGTCTGCAGTCCAGTTCACCCCTAAACCATCTCGATTGGGTTCAGGTCCAGTGACTGTGAAGGCCAGGTCATCTGGCGCAGCACCCCATCACTCTCCTTCTTGGTCAAATAGCCCTTGATGCCTTCAGTGTGACTCTACAATTTTCATAGTCATGAAAATAAAGAAAACTCTTTGAATGAGAAGGTGTGTCTAAACTTTTGGTCTGTACTGTATATATATATATATATATATATATATATATATATATATATATATATATATATATATATATATTATTGGTGGTTGTATTGGCGTTAACGTGCTGTGTTAACATGAGATTCTTATCGGGCGATAAAAAAAAATATCGCCGTTAATCTATTCTCAAAGTTGGGTTGGGAGCTGGATCTGATGACTTTCACCTTGATATTTTATATAACTGACTGGCTGAGGCCACCCTAAAAAGCAGAGGCGGACAGAGTACACAGCTTTATTACTTGAGTAAAAGTAGAGATACCCCTTGCTAAATTTTACTCAAGTACAAGTAAAAGTACTACAGTCAGTTGTGTACTTAAGTAAAAGTACTGAAGTACTTGTTTTTAAAAGTATTTGAGTATCAAGAGTACAAGAGTAAATGTGCATTACTACTGCCACAGTGCTTCCATTTATGTACAGAAACGTCCTACATGGACTTATGAAAAATGTTAAATGTTAATGTTAAAACCTTGGAGAATGTAAAAGGAATTGAAAGTAAAATCAAGTCATTTTCATCTTTTTACTATGTTTCTTTATTTAACATTTCTCACTTGCCCACAAGGCAATAGCACAATGGCAACGCTCTGACAAACCTCTGCTAGAGTTTTAATGGATTTTTTGCACCCACATTTGAACCTGACTGTGTTAAACACACCGCATACTCAAAAGCATCAAAGCAAATGCTCAGCTTACATTAATGTGTAATATCAGAAAATAAAATTCAGCTAACAATTGTGTGTACATGTGAGTTTCTGTGTTTTTTCATCAATCAAATCAATAAACCTAAACCAGCAAAGAAGGCAATATAGCAATGTTCTGACACACCTCTGAACCTGACCGTGTTATACACGCATCATAGAAGAGAAAATAATAATGATTCAAGAAAATCAGCTAATCAGCTGTGTTTAAGTCAGCATACAAAGAAGGAAAAAAAATTTTAAGCTCATTTGAGTGATAGTATTAAGCCCCTTCCTCTCACATTGACATACAGGCAAAGGCAGAAGAAAATACTTTCAGCTGAATTAACACCATTCTCACATACACAATCTCTGTGTTAGAGCTGTAATCGGGCCTTAAAAGTTAGGCCAGACAGGACCCGAGCCTGATAGGTTTCGGCCCGAGCCCGACAAGTACATTTTGATTGACAGATTTTTTAAACAAATTAAATTAAGTTACATTTTAAATTAAGATGGGTATTTGGCAATAACGAAATTAAGATAAAGGCTCCACCGGATTTGCTTCGCCACTAGCAGCTGACATTTACAGTTTTTTTTAGATTGCTAAACGACAGTGAGCACCACTGGAGCTACATGTGCAAAACTCTAACTACAGTCTGCACTAGCAATAGTCACCTGAGCTAAACAGTTCACATCACCTGCAAAACTCATTCCAAGCAACACAACTCTTAACACATAGCTCAAAATAGGCTCAGTGCAGCCAAACACTACTCACAACCCTCACTGAGATAACACACACTGTCACTCAGAACACACGGAGAGGAAAAACACTAGCATCAAACACCAATACAGAAAATACTAACTTTTCATCTTTATAGTTTGAACAATTTCAGTGACTTCATACGAAGTAATATTTTCTTCAAAGAAAAGAGGGACATTCTTTCACATGATTTATTTACATTTTTAGAACATAACCATTCTTTAAGGTAAATTAAAATTAGCAGTTTGCTTCAATAGTCTGTAGTAATTTACGAAATTACAGTAATGAGAAAAAAAAGGTAGAAACTAAAAGTAAAAACTGTAATTCGAACAAATATTTGAGGGGCTAATCCTGAAATTGCAATCAGCAGTGTTTGAAATCTATTCTGTTTTGAATGTGTGGTTCACAGTTTTGACAGCATTGTGTTAGCATTTGAACAAAGTGCTGTAAATCCACAGTGTTGTGCAGGTTGTGGTTAAAATCGTGGGATAAGTGTGTAGAGTTTTGAAAACTGTGTTCAAGCAATGAAAAACGAACTAGAGTTTGGTCCACATGAACTGCTGCTGTGCAGACTGTAGTTAGAGTTTTGCATATGTGACTCCAGTTGTGTACTCTGTCCACATTATGCATTTAAGACTCAATGAATATTTAGTTATCATATGAAAAATCTTTACTCCCAGAGATTAAGCTAAGCCTACATGTTTTTGTGGAGGAAAATTAATGATTGAATCCACTGTAGATGTCTTCAGCGCATTCCTGCTCTCATTGATGGTGCGTCATTATTCACTCATTATTCTCATTATAAACATGTATTCCGTTACTGTCCGGCTCTGCTAAAAAGATGCTCAGGACAGTTGACGGGCCACTGCTGCGCATCGTCACGAAAGCTTATCTTTTTCACTTATCTTTAAGCCTTACCGCTTGTCGATTTAAACATTAAAGCATCCAAAAACAAGATGCGGAAAAGCTGAACAGAGTAGCTGGTTACTCGCGCGCTGTGTTCGCTGCGCATGAGAGAGATCGAGAGCCGCGTATCATGGACAGCGACACTGAACAGAGCTTCTGCGAAGTTCTCCTAGAAGTCCCTCCTACACCTGAACGAACAAATACAAATCACAGTTGAACAAACACAAAGATGTGAAAGAGCCCAGTACTCGCGGTGTTCTGGTGTTCAGGGCTCACGCAGAGAAAGGTGTCTCAAAACGCTTGAACACCGAATTTGCTCATTTTTGCTCTTGTGCCGACAAATACATACAAAATATGTCAAAAAATCCACCTTGGAAATTATGCTCGAAAAAACTGTCAGTTATTTCTTAAGTGAAAGTAAACAGTTGAGGAAAAAAATAGGATGTGTATTAAATTGGTAAATTATAAATAAACGATAAATTAAATCATCTCTTAAAGTTACCTAATTTAGCTACTGGCTGCTGTAATGTTAATCCAAGAAAATGAAAATGAAAATCACTCACTGCTCTTGACTGAATTACTTTGTAGTTTTAACAGTCAAACCAAAAATTATTCAGACACCAAATATAATTTTTGATATATATAGCAAAACTGTAATAATGTGAGAAATGTTGAAGGTGTCTGAATAAATGTAGGTTTGATTGTATATTTCATTTTTACATTGAAGACTATCCAGTGCTATTTTACATTTAATTATTTGGTTTCTGTACCTTGACCCCTACAAACTTAAAAAATAAAAATAAACATTGTGTAAATAGCACAAATAAATAAAAATAAACGAACATACAAATTAAACAATTTCAAACAGGGCCCACTGTTACAACCTTCACCGGGGCCCCGCTGACCCCAGCTACGGCCCTGCTCACGCCTGTTTCACACATACTCCGTCTGCAGGGCGTATGCAGTCCGTGTGCATTACGTATGTGGTGCAGCACGGACTCGATGTGCTTTCACACAGGAAGGTGTTTATTTTGAAATGCACATGATTTTTTTCATCTCTATTTTGTATTTGCTGTGCGGTTTGGACGCCGGGTGCATCAGAAATAGACTAGGCGCCTATCTTTAGCGAAGCGGTGTGGAAAGCTACTTCTGGGATGCTTTTGAAAAGTGCCGCAGAGCGTCTGGTGTAAACACAAGCATAGACTAGAGTGACCGCGAACAGCTTCGTTAGCCTGGAAATCAGAGGTGAAACAGGCGTAACTTTTGCTTCAGGCTACGGTTGACTGAGTGTCTTCTTCTGCTTATTAGCGTTTGTTAAACAACTGAGGTATTACTGCCACTAGTGGTGGGATGGTGTATTGTAACTGTCTCATGGATAACAGTGGTCATTCTGGTGTTTTCAATTGATAACTTGTTTGGTCCTGCGGCCCTCGCGGCCCGTAGGGTGAAAAATGTAAAGTTTTTTGCGGCCCTCCAGGTGGCGCTCACGGCCCAAGCGTGGGCTGCGGCCCTATGGTTAAGAATAGGTGGTCTATACTGTATTGCTCTCTCTCGCTCTATCTCTCTCTCTGTCTCTATATATATACACACACACACACACACACACACACACAAAAGTACATAAATTAGGGTATATTTACATTTAAAATATATTTGCGGTTGGTCAGATTTTTTTTTAAATTATTTAAAAAATCTCTTAAGCTAACCAAGGCTGCATTTGACTTTAAAAATACAGAAAAACAGTAACATTGTGAAATATTGATAAAATAAAATAGAAAATGTAATATTACATACATTTTTTATATTATAATTTATTTTATATATTTAAATATAAAATATTTGAAAATGTAATTTAATGTGATGGCAAACTGAATTTTCAGCAGCCATTACAAGTAATCCAGTTTTCAGCATCACATGAGCCTTCAGAAATCATTATAATATGCAGTTTTGATGCTCAAGAAACATTTCTTATTATTATCAATGTTGAAAATGTTCAAAAGAAAAGCATTTATTTGAAAAAAAAAAAAAAAAATTTGTTACGACGCAAAAGTCCTTACCATCACGTTTAATTTAATTTTTATTTTATATTAACATTTATTAATTTAATATTAATAATTATATTGTTTAATTAATAAAAATAAATAATTATAAATATACTACCATTTATATGTTATGGGTGTTCAGTTCAAGGCTATAAAAGGGACCTTGGTATAAAAAAATGCATTAGAAGCACAGTGTTAAATATTTTAAAGCCATTGAATATGCTAGTCTAATGGCCGAGGTGACCTTGTGTTGGGTGGCTCAATTCATTAGAAACACTTCATTAGCTGATCATCCAGCAAAACACAACCACAAGCACTAGGAAATCCACTGGCTCTGAACAGACAGCCTCGAAACATAGCAAAATCAATGTCATCACAATCATACATTAACATGAGATCTACAGAGGGCCGTTTCTTCAGGCTGATCAGCAGATCAAACATGTTCTACCTTTTAAAGACATCACCGGATTAGTGCTGGAGCAAGTCTCACCATCTAATGCACTACAGGGAAATAATGGAGGCAAATGAGTTGCACATGAATGTCACAAGTGATCATTAAGATCGATTTTCATCTCTCTTCAGAAAAGCCGTCTCCTTCAAAGTCCTCACACTGAAACATGACTGCAGCCTCCTTGAGCTCCTCCTCATCTTTTCATCACATGCAAACATATCCACTTTATGGCAATATATTAAAGGTTAGCTGGTGTAAATGGAGTGTATTTGCAAAGATGGGAAGATGGGTAAGGTCACAGCAGTCGTTCTACGGCCCATATCGGTGATTATAATGGCAATGAGAGGTGAAAGAATCTGTAAACATCAGTGACGGACACCTGAGAGGTAAACTCTCCTCTGGCCCACACTAGGCCATCTCTATAGGCGCCATGAGATTGTCAGGGCATCAGGCTGAGGTTGTGGGGTGACATCCTGAATCATAAACCAGCACATCAATCATGCAATCACTTGCTCCGCTCAGTCAGAAGCCGTGGAAGGCAGTGGAAATCAAATTATATCTTTTAATTGAAAAAAGCTGAGCCTGTGACTGGGGACTTGGTGTTGTGCCATTGGAAGTGGTGCACAGGTGAAGTCAATACCGTTCAATGGGTGTTGATTCATCAGCGGCGCTTAATGTCATTAGCCCTTAGAGGCCTCTCTCTCTTTCCCTCCACCATTCACACGCTCCTTCTAGTTATCCATCTTCCTCTCTCATTACCCACCATTCATTGGCAACTCTGTCTGGTTGATGACAAGGAAGCTTTTGCATAAAATGCTATTTCAGATAAAGAATGAGTCTGAGCTTCTTCCTTCGCCTTTATGCTTCCTTCATACCCTCTAATCACTCCATGATGATAATTATGAAAGGACACGTGAGTGATTTCAGATTTCTCTAATTTTCACTTCCTGACAAAGCTTTTTAGTACTAATACAACAAAATGTAGAGCAAAAGTGTCTATATTAGGTGTTGTAATTGATGCAATATCAATGTATTTGATAATGTATTTGATAATGATTTGTGTATTGACATTAGTACTTTTAGATAATCAATAGTACACAAAATATGCAAAACTGAATTGTACAGTAAAAATCTACAATTTACGCTCATTACGACCAATATCAACTGACTTTGTTTTTATATAACTGGCATACTTTCAACCTGAAAAGTTGATACCCTTAAAAATACGCTGGCTCATCTTACAAAAACTATAATTAAGTCACTAAAACTCAATTTACTAACGTGATGTGATATATTTCCAAGTAAAAACACATTTTTTTTTTTTTTTTTCCTAGGACGGACTGGGAATTGACTGGAAGGTGAAATGTGAGCGTTTCTGCACATAACAGAATGAAACCAGATCGAATGGGAGTTTTCTAGATTAATGGCTAAAATCCATTTGAATACTGCTTAACATTATCCAATAATCTGAATAAACTAATGGATTTAACCAGAAAAGGAAAGTCATTTGATTTCAATTAAAGAAGAAAAAAAACATTATTTGAATAATATGCACTGATGAATCATTCACAATAAGACCATGAAGGTAAGCTAAGAAAGTAAAAAGTGCAGATTTAGCTTTGATGTTGAAGGCAGCATTGCACATCTACACTCCTTCATTCATCCAAATCCTTATGTCTTTCTACCTACATCCTTTTCTACTGCTCTCAATGACATGTGGTGTAAACTCCAGCTGTTGAATATCAACAGCTCTCGAGTGAAGCAGGTGATGAAATAATTTACGGCACCATTACCGGACTAATTACACAGACAGGAGTGGGAGAGAGAGGCATTGGCAGAGGAAAACAGAAACGGTGCACGCACTGTTGGGTATCAATGTGTGTATAACAGTGGCAGTGAAGGTTCTGCCACTGGGCATTATGTGGCACCGTATCTGTCAAACAAGCACTCGGATACGCAGAGCAACTGCACTTGCTGAAGTCACCTCTAAACAATACACAAACCTCTCTGCTTTCACTGACTCTCCTTCTCTAGAGCTGAAGTGTTCGTCTAAGTTTAGTGCTGTGCCTCTCTATTTCCCCAGACAATTACTGTGTATAAGTTAGCCCAGGGCAGTCAAAGGAGACACATTAGTGTTGGTCAGTATCCCAGCATGCTCAGCTCACCTGGGCAATGCCCCCATGGGCTTGGACTGCTGATAGTCTGCTCTCCTGGGCTGGTGCCAATCAGTAGTACATCCGCTCACAAAAGCGCAGTCAAAATAGAGAGAAACAGACACAGGTTTGCGACAGTCTTGGGTGAAATCAAACAGAAACGTTCCTCAGAAAAATCCCTTTCTTAGCTTTGCACTGCATATTTGTCCCCCAAAATTCCTTAATCCATTCCTGTCTGTCTGTCATTCAAACCAACCTGTAAATAATCTTCAAACTTACAGCTTTTAAAACTAATTTTGACTTTAAAATACACTGCAGGTTTGTCAAGCCGAAAAAAAAGTTTATTTCCTTTAATATTTTCTTTCATAAATGTAATGCATTTAAGAAACTTCATCACGTCAAAATACTTATCTTAAATGGTGTGTATTCTAATTTAATTGGAGGGGAAAAAAAAGCACCGCTGAACTAAAGAAAAACAGATCTAGAACTAATTGTCGAACTATGCTGAATCCGCAGGCACAATACAGATATAAAAATATATGTTGGAAAAGGAGACCTCATGGAATTACTTTTAAACCAGGAAATACACCATGTTGAAAACATTTTAACAATTACACTTGGTTAGAATTTTTTTATTCGATCTGTTTTGAGCACAATTATCTCTCGCTAGAATCCTTCAGTTCCTTTGCTGACTCTTTAAAGGCTGATTCACACTGCAGCAAAAACATCCACATTTCAAACATCCTTAAGTTTTTTGCTGGATTTCAAATACCTGGAATCACAATTGTCATGATCACACTACTCCATCAAACACCAACAAACCTTTAAAGAGGGTGACTGAAAGGGAAAAGGTTTTGAACAGAGACTTTACAAGGAGAAAAGACTCGCATTTAAATAAATAGGAGAAATGCTAATTTAATATGGAGGTTATAGTCCTCATTTAAGAGCTAATTGTAATTTGATTTGTGTGTGTGTGTTGTATAGTAGAAGTATCAGTGAGATGATCAGGGTTGAATTATCTCAACCTCATGGATGAGAAATCTTGGGATTAAGCTCCATTAAACACAGAGAGCCATGGAGCTTTATCTCAGGATTTCCCTCTTACAGCCTGCTCAGTCACCATGCACACACACACTCTCACACACACAAAGAAAAATCGCCATGACACGTTCTTCACCTTTATCGACCAAATTATTAAAGAAAAAAGGAGGAATAATGCATCTTTCTTCTTTTTTCCCTGTCTCTTTTTCTACTCTTTCTCTCGCAGTCACTGAGAAGAGACTTTGGAATCATTAAACCGCATAGCACGTGCCTTTTAAAGGCACTAGTGTCCAGAGCAGCATAGACTCAGAGTCAGAGAGCTGTCGTGACTCCTACAGATCACAGTCGCAACGGTCTCAGTGCCTCCATTCCCTAGTGGTTCTCTCTGTGTTAATGGGAATCGACCAGCGCTGTGTCCTTACTCTCCCCTTGGAGATGGCCCATTCTCCTCGATGGCTACGGACCAGTGAGCCCTTCACGCCAGCCAGCTTCTGACTGCAGTACAAGGCTGATGAGGTCACAGAGCAAAGAGAGAAAAGGGGGAAAAACAGCCATATAGATTTCAGTGCTATGGAATCCAGCCAAACAAAATCGAACCATGTACAATTCTAATGCAGGATAATTGTACTGAAAAGTGGAGAAAAATGTTGTGTCCATTCATGGCATAATGAATTGGACAGATCTACTTTATTATGTGTTTGCCATATTAATCGCAAGGTTTAAAGGGGCCACATACAAAGTCCACCCACAGTGTTAGTAAAAGTTTTGTTTTCTTGTACCAAAACAGACATTATTTTAATATCACAATCTTATTTATAATATTTACAATGCAATAGGCTATTTCTGCTACTATACTGTACATTTCGCTTGACTGGCACCATATAGTGGCTCCACAAAGTATTTGGACAATTTTGGACTCTTAAAGGGATAGTTAATCTAAAAACTGATTTGGAATTTAGCATTACATAACTTGTTTACCAATAGATCATAGTGAATGGGTGCCTTCAGAACAAGCATTCAAACAGCTGATAAAAGCATCACAATAATCCACACGTAATCAATCATAAATCATATTGCATAGGAACCCTACCGGTAGGTAGAAAGGTAGATATGCCTATAGCTTGGACTGTTTTAAAGAGCATGCTATAGATGAGTCAGCTCATACCTGCACTGGAGTAAACAGAGCCACCTTTCATTTATAGACACATGACATGCACACAGGCCAGGGCAAACCTGTAAGAACTAATACACATCTAACATACAAGACACAAACTGATGTCTGTCTTGCGAGCACGCGCACACACACACTGTGTGGGCCGAAGTGTGTCCTCGCTCTGCTGTGGGCTGTATTGATCTGTGCTGGGCTCTTTATTGAAGTCATGATTCATGCTGTTGCTGTTTCTACTTCACTCCTCACAGCCACACTTATCTCTCGCTATCTCCGTCTCTTCAGACTTAACCACCAAGCAGGTCTATTTATTTGCTTTGTAACTTTATCCCTTGACCCCTAGACCCTTTTTAGGTCGACTTCAGACCCCCTGTCTGTCGTCTCAGCCCCTCAAAACTATCTGAATAATCGCTTCCTCAAGAAAGTTTATCATTCTCACGTGTTTTAGGTCTCAAACATTAAAGTGATTTTAAGCTATTCAAGCGCAAGACGGCACATCTCAATGCGGTAGGCTACATGCGCGCTGTGATTGTTTCTGTGCACGCACACACACCTGAAACTCACTGGCTGCTCTTAACTAAGTAACTTCTGTAGTTTTAATTGATTTTGGTGTGTGTTCGGGGGGATGTGGTTTAGATAGTATAATCAATCATTAATTGAATGGATTAATGATTGAAGATGTTAATCGAGGTGTATACAACAAGCACCCACATTTGCACTATTGAGAAAAGAAAATGGTTTAAAACAATCTCACAAGCGGAAACACTTTCAAAAGCCATCTATGATCATAGTGGCGAGTTGATATAGCATTATGGGAAACTGTTATGCTTTGTGTATTTGATAATGCATTTGTTGATGATTCTGTGCTCAGCGTCATCAAGAAAAAGCTCTGTATTGCTGACTAATGCACTTCAGTGCAGTGAGACATATAAAGCCCCCTAAGTGAGCGTTCCATCTCCAACCAGCAGAAATTAATTGACTGAAGAAAAATTTGCAGTTTAAGGTTGCAGTGGGTTACATGAGGCAGAGTAGCAATTGTTCACTGTTTGCCTGAGGCTATATCGTGTTTATTCTGCCTCTCTTTCTCTTTCTCTCTCTCGATGTCCGCTATACGTGATATTCCTCCTTGATTCTTTTCTCCTTTCTGCCAACCCTCCTCTTCTTTCCACTTTTCAGAGCCATATCTAATAGATCCATCTTTTTCCTACAGGGGATTCCTTAATCCCAAATCCTTGAAGAAAGAGAGTGGATTTGGCATGACCGCAGCAGTGCATGTGCATGTGTGAGTGACTGCGCATTCTCTCCAGTAGTAGCGGGATTCATGCCAAGGGCTCCATTGTTGAGGCAAACACATTCAGTGCTGTGCAGAAGAGCCCTTATGTGTTTCAGCTCACTCAGTGTGAGGATCATTCTTCTGTAGATTGAGAGACTTTTTTTCACGCATTCAAAAAAAAATAAAACTGAATATTCTAAGAAATACTTCAAAGCATTTTGATATGATGTGACGTAATACTTTTTTCACACCAGAAAAGCTGTATTTGCTATGTTAAAGACATAATAAAATCTAAAATTTTCATAATTTATTTTTAATTTATTATTATTTATTTTATGTATTATTAATAATTGTCTGTCGACAGGCACAGTCCCAGCCTGTTTTAAACTTGCCTCTGTGACCCCAATTCTCAAAAAAAACTCACTTGACACAGCTAACTATGTAAACTATAGACCCATCTCTAATTTGACGTTCCTATTCAAAATTCTTGAAAAATCTGTTTTCATTCGGTTGCAAAATTATTTGCAAAGAAATTCAATCTCTGACATTTTTCAATCTGGTTTTAAAACACTGCACAACACTGAGTCTGTGCTCTTGAAAATTTGTAATGATGTTTTATTGACCATGGACGCTGGTGATACCATGGCTTTAGTGTTGTTAGATTTGAGCTCAGACTTTGACTTTGTGGACCACAGGATTCTTTTATCCCGACCAGAATGTTTGATTAGCATATCTGGCACAGTTTTGAAATGGTTTCAATCCTTCCTGTCAAATAGAGGTTTTTCTGTTACCCAAGGTGCTTTTTCATCCTCAATGGCTCAACTTACTTGTGGTGTACCCCAGGGATCAATTTTAGCATGATTGGGATCTATTATTAGTAAATTTGGGGTATCATACCACTGCTATGCAGATGATACACAACTGTACATACCCATAAAACTTAATGATAACTCAGCACTCAAAAGACTGGAAGCCTGTTTGCAAGAAATCACAGTATGGCTCATTAATAATTTTATGTTACTTAACAACGATAAAACCCAAATCATTCAATTTGGGCCAAAAGAACATTCAGGTGGAAACTCCTTCGACCTCGGTGCACTTACTCCACATCTTACTTCAGATGTCAAGGATCTAGGTTTCCACCTTGATAATAGCCTCAAATTAGACAAACAAATTAATACAATATCATCTTCGTCACTTAGCCAAAGTCAAACCTCTCCGAACCAGGAAAGGTTTCGAAATCACTATTCACACTTTTATTTCTACACGACTTGACTATTGTAACTCTTTGTATGTTGGGTTACCTCTCTCTCTTCCATCTCTCGTCTTCAAATGGTCTAAAATGCTGCTGCCCGCCTACTCACGGGTAGTCACAAATGAGACCATATCACACCAATTTTATGTAGGCTACCAGTCCGGTATCAAATTGTTTTCAAAATTCTGCTATTTGTCTACATATTTTTCCTTGTAAACTGTTTAGGTCTGACTGTCTTAAACTGCTAGTGAAAATGTTAGCATTTTTGCTTTAATGAAAACAAGAATATCTGACAATCTGTACAGAGTCACATGATAAGTCTTACAAATTGACTAACCTGATTAGTGTGTAATCTTTAACATCTCATTATGAGTCTTATTTATTTTATACGGAGCCCCGCACATGACACGCAGGAAAAAATATAAGGCTAAATCGTGTGCACGATTTACTAATTCGTTCCCTCAATGTACTAAAACGTGCACACGAATACTATAGCGTTCCCTCGATTTACTATTGCATTCATTCGATTTATCAATAGTGTGCACGATTTACTAATTCGTTCCCTCGATTTGCTAAATCGTGCTCACGATTTAGCAAATCGAGCAAACGCAATACTAAACCGAGGGAACGCAATAGTAATCGTGCACGTTTTAGTAAATTGAGGGAACGAATTAGTAAATCGTGCGCAAAATGTATCTATTTTTTCTTGCATGTCATGTGCGGGACTCTGTAATTTTACATCATAAGGCTCATTTGTTTTACATTTTTCAAAATCCTGAAACCTTGTTTATTTTCAAATTTTCAGTACGGATCAGACTTCTGGACCCCACTGAATTTCGAATGCATTTTAAATTTAAATGCATTGCAAATGCTGTTCCATGTTGTCTACAATGCTGATTAAAGATTACTTTCTGTATGTGTTTGAGCTTTAGGGCTATAATTGTGTCAACATCTCTTTCTGTAAAAAGAGATGGTGGAAGAAGGCCAAAATCTTGTGCCTCGTAAAGGGGCCATAACATTATTATTATTTTTTTTTTTTATTTATCCACTTATAATGCACCAAAACAGTCATAGATTTGTTTTCCACTACATTTTTTGCCCTTGGAATTACACTTGCTATTTTATGCTGCTGCTAAGGCTTTTTTCAAAAATGCATTTGGTTGTTGTTTTTCTAAATCTTTAGGACTAACTGTGCACACTGTCAGTTTGCAAATGCAGTCAAAATCCAGTGGATCTATATTGGTTGATATAGTAGTCATATAAGCATCAGTATGATGCCATAACTTTCTCAGAGCACAATAGCTGTCAATGCGAAAAGAGAGAATGGAAAACTGGAAGTTTTACCATTGCTCATGTCTATCATGACATCTCGCTACAGTGCTGAACTCATGAGGCGCATGAAAGAACAAAAGCAAGATTCTTTTACACATTGCATATACTATGTCCAAGTCATTCATTCATGCACTTTTCACTGAATAGTAAATGTCACATACAGTAATTCTCTACAGTATACAAGGAGAGAGGGGGGAAAATGACAATGTGGGTTTAATATCACCTCAGTTTTGCATATAATGATGTCAAAATGTTTACAAACTGGCTTAAACTTGCAAACTTCAAAAAGGCACAGGTCAGTACTGATCAAAATCTTAGCTGAGGCGTCTCTCAGTCTTATGAGACGCATGAAACAAAGTCCAAAATCTTTTTAGACATTAATAACACTGATTAAAACAAATTGGACCTTTTTGTACAAAGCACTTTAATCAAAGAAATCAATCCTTATTTTCTACATGTACTAATATATATTTAATACCTTAAGTAGTTAAAATGAACAATGAACAGTAGTATATTTATAAAATAACGTTAGCCTAATAAATGCTATACAAATATTTTGCTTATTGTTAGCTCATGATAATTAATGCAAATGTATAGAACCTTGTAAAAAGTTACCAACAGCTTTACAGCATTATCAAAAGTTATTTTTAACTATACAATCTATAAGAGACATTAGAATAGCCTTTAAACCACCAAGACAAATAATTCAAACAAATGAAATGATTGATAAAACAAGAACAAAACAACAGTTAAAAACAGCCAAACAAATCCAATAGTTAGAACGAAGGAGTTAGAGAGACATAGGGAAAAGCAGGACTAAATGGGAAGAGTGCTTAACTGTTTCCCCTGTTGCCCGGAGCAAAAGGCTTTAACCTGTTTTTTTTTTCTGTTAAACCCCTCTTAAGAAGCCCTTTCATGTTAAATATCAACTCTTGTCCATATCAGCGTTAAAATAAGCAGCTCTGTGGATGTTATATTGCTCTATATAAACACTTCAGCATTCCCTTTGAACTCCTCTCGTTGCTCATTACGTCGCCTTTGAAGACGGGTTGTTGGAACATTGCTACATTTTGATTTTACAGTTATTAAGCATACGCAGCAGCAAATTCCAACTTGTACACCATGTGTCAATAATGCATGACCTAGCGGTCAGCTCGCAGAAATAAACACCTTTTGGTGCTGCGAGAGAAGACTTTGGCAGGTATGGGTGAGCTATCAATTTGGGGAGATTTCTGCAGACTGGGCAGAAAATATGCAACCAAAAACACACAATAATAATGCCACTCAGGGTTCATGTCAAACCATAACTACGTCACGAAGAGACTATACAACACTGCCTGCCGACAGAAGTCAGATCAGGACACTTGAAAGACAATTTAACACTGATCTAAGAGCGAATTAATGAACATAGCCATGACAAACAGAGGTTGACAGCTGATTCTATGAACATCCTTCTGAAGAGAAGCCTCCTGGGCACTCCCTCCTTGGATCTGACAACACGATACATCTCTCACCTTTACTCTCAGTGCTATAATGCGGCAGCTTACTTTTACATTACACATATCACTCTGAACTGTGACAGTATAACAGTGTCCGGGCCCTGACGTAGGTAATTAAAAATGAATTTCAGATTACCTAAGAGAAAAAAAAAAAAAACAGAAGTCTTTTTTTTAAAGCACTCGCTAGTCAGTTTAAAGCTGCATGCTTAGTTTCGCTTTGAACTAGCTCGGCTCTGATTTGTGTGCTGAATGCTGAAGCTATCATCAGCCGTGCTGACAAATGAGCTGTGAGCTGCATGCTCCCCGAGAAGAGACTTGAGCGCTGTGCACAGAATCATACATCAATACAAAGACATCTCTCCTACATTACGCTCTCTCTACACCAGCACGCAGGTATTAGCATTGAAGGTGTTATAGCTCATAAAAATAATCAGTGATCTCTGTCTGATTTTACAGTGGAGTAAAGGCAAGGGATGTAAGGTCACAGCAGAGCTAATAATTAGAGGCAGAACAAAGGACGTGATGTTGATGGTAGAGAGCGATGTGTTCCTCAGGCCGTACGCTTATCTCTGGCTTTACCTTGAAGTAATGTCTCTTTCTGTTCCAATGGCTTTGAAAAGCAAATCTTGAATGTCTATTGTACAGCTCAACTGATCAGGTAGATATTAATAGTGAGAAGGCTGGGCGGCCCCCAAATTGTATTTTAAAAAGCTCACATAATCAGTGGCATTCATACAGCTACTCAGTTATACAAATCATCTAACTAAAAGCCTTTATGTTCGCCATTAAAAATATATTTATGTTGGTAACACTTCACTTGAAGCTTGTGTATGTAATGTATTATAAATCATAATGCATTAAGAATAAGATAAAATACATTACAGTACTTACCTATTCATAGTTATACTAAAGAGACCCAATATAATGTGATATGTTTTAATGCATTACCCTCTTTAAAGGTATAACCATGAATATGTAAGCATTATAATGCATTATAGGTTGTTTAAAAGTGAAGTGCGCATTTGAGAATTAAACAAAATGAATGGCAGGGTTGTGCACCATCCACATGGAATATATATATTTTTTTCACTTTTCACTTTAAAATATGTGAGGTAGATTTGAAATTAATTTAAACTGCTGGCTTAACAGCCTTTAAAAAAATTAAATAATAAAAATAAACTAAAAAACACTTTAAAAAGCTAAGACGCTACGGGAACCCAATGTAAAACGCCGTGCGCGCAGGGATCACACACCAATAAACCTGAAGCAACGCCCAGGATTTACAGTGCACAGTCACCTGAGGTACTCACAGAGAGTCCAGGACAGAAAAGGGAAAAAGCCCTCCGTCCTATATCTAGCAGCATCCGTAGATGCGGCAATATGACATCACACAGCCGAGCCGTCTGCCGAAAGGCAGCAGAGCGAGACACATAAGCTCTTAAAACCCTGACAGGGCAAAGAAGACTCGAGTCTCCATCCTCCCCTGACACCGGCAGGGCAGACAGGGCAATAACCTGAGCCCGAAACGGTGTGTTGAGGGATTTCGGCACATAACCGTGCCTAGGTTTGAGTATGACCCTTGAGTCATTGGGCCCAAACTCCAAGCACGACTGGCTCACCGAGAGCGCGTGCAAATCACCCACACGCTTCACAGAAGCGAGAGCCAACAAGAATACTGTCTTGAACGACAGATGCTGAAGGCTAACCGATTGGATAGGCTCAAAAGGGGGACCCTTCAAGGCCTCCAAAACCGCCGCGAGGTCCCACATAGGGACTGACGGAGGTCTGGGAGGATTCAGCCTCCTAGCTCCTCTGAGGAACCGGATGACTAAATCGTTCCTTCCTATTGACTGACCGGACGCCGTTTCAGAAAACGCCGGGATGGCCGCCACGTAAACTTTGAGCGTGGATGGGGCTCTGCCCTTATCCAACAGCTCCTGTAGGAAGGAGAGGACCTCCGTCACCTCACAACTAAGGGGTGAATAACCTCGAGCTGTGCACCAGCTGGAGAACACCGAACACTTCGAGGCATACAGACGTCGTGTCGACGGAGCTCTAGCCTGAGTGATGGTATTTATTTATTTATTTATTTTTTTTCACTCCCACTGCGAGATCAGCGGGTAACCGTTGAGCGCCCACACATGGAGGGACCACAACTCCGGTTGAGGGTGCCAAATCGAGCCCCTGGCCTGCGAGAGGAGGTCCCTCCTCAACGGTACCGGCCACGGGGCGACATCTGCTAACTGCATCAAATCTGGGAACCATGGTTGGTTCTTCCAAAGAGGTGCTACAAGCAGTATTGAACATCTCGTTTCTCTCACCCATTCTATCACCTGCGGAAGGAGGGAGACGGGAGGAAACGCATAAAGCGGGCAGCACGGCCATCTCCGTGACAGCGCGCTTTAGTTCTTGGAAAAGAACGCGGGGCAGTGAGCATTTTTGTGGGACGCAAAGAGGTCCACCTCCGCCATGCCAAATCTCTCCCACAACAGCCGGACTGTTTGCGGGTGTAGAGACCATTCGCCCGTAGGAACATTGCCTCTGGACAGCCTGTCTGGACCCAGATTCTGCAGTCCAGGCACATGCACTGCTCTCAGCGAGCGCACGTTGCGCTGAGCCCAAACCAGGAGGCGTTCCGTCAGCCTGCACAGGTTTCGGGACCCGAGACCGCCCCGGCGATTTATGTAGGACACCACGGACATGTTGTCCGAACGGACTACGACGTGGTGATCCTTGATATGGGGACAAAAGCGCGTCAGCGCGTTCTCCACTGCCAGCATTTCCAGGCAGTTGATATGATGGAGCTTTTCCCATTCTGACCATAGGCCAAAGGACGGTCTGCCTTCGAGCAGCGCTCCCCATCCCGAAGTGGAGGCGTCCGTCGACACCATTTTCACACTCGGGGAAGTCCCCAGGCTTACACCTGATCGGTACCAGCCGTTCGCTGTCCAAGGTGCTAGAGCCGCAACAAAGCTCTGATCGACCTTGAAATGCAGCCGGCCAGACGCCCACGCTCTGCGCGGCACCCGAGCCTTCAGCCAGAACTGCAGGGGGCGCATGCGGAGCAGGCCCAGCCGCAGAACCGGAGATGCTGAGGCCATGAGACCCAGCATCTTTTGACAGTGTTTGAGCGACACGGTCGCGCCGCAGCGGAAAGAACTCGCTGCGCGCTGAATGCCAATCGCGCGCTGTGGTGACAGCCGCGCCGTCATGGAACACGAGTTCAGAACTATACCCAGAAACAGGATCGTCTGACTGGGGTTCAGCGAACTCTTCGCCCAATTGACACTGAGGCCGAGCTTCTCGAGGTGATCGAGTAAAACGGCCCTGTGGTCCACGAGCTCCGCTCGTGATCGGGCCAGAACCAGCCAGTCGTCCAAATAATTCAGCACTCGTATGCCTCTGAGTCTGAGAGGAGCGAGCGCTGCATCCATGCACCTCGTAAACGTACAAGGAGCTACGGACAAGCCGAATGGCAGGACTGTAAACTGGTATGCCTGGCCCTTGAAGGCGAATCTCAAATATCGCCTGTGGTTTGACGCTATCTGTATTTGAAAATACTCATCCTTCAGATCTATTGACATGAACCAGTCCCCTCTGCAAATCTGCGCGAGGAGCTTCCTGGTCGTGAGCATTTTGAAACTGCGTTTCATCAATGCCTTGTTCAGCTGTCTTAAATCCAGTATGGGCCTGAGACCCCCGTCTCTCTTGGGCACGAGAAAGTATCTGCTGTACAGCCCCCCCTCGCTTTGAGCTTGAGACACAGGCTCTACATCCCCTTTGCTCAACAGTTTTGATATTTCGGCCCGAAGTATGTGTGCTACTTCTGTTTTGACCGTAGTTTCGACGCGCGCTGAAAAGCGCGGTGGGCGTCGAGAAAACTGTAGCGAGTAGCCTCTCTTTATAATGCCTAGCACCCAATCCGAAACCCCTGGAAGCGCTGACCATGCATCTGCATGAATGGCTAAGGGCTGGATGCGAAGCGCGCTCTGTTGACTGGGCAACGGCGGCGCTCGAGTGTGCTGCGCATCTGAGGCGGGGAGCGCGCTGATCACAGCGGGCAGATCGCTCTTCCTCGACCCCGTTCCGGCGCTTAACCGACTGGGGGGAAGCTGAGCGGGTCCCGTGAGACTCGATATATCTGCGAGTAACCGTGGGCTGCATGTGTGCACATTTACCACTTTCAACCCGCTGTCTGCCTGTGCAGAATGTACGTGCACGGGCCTCGTTTTTACAGAAGCCCCGCATATTTTACTATGCGGCGCGCTCGACCGATCTGTGTCGATCTTATGTGCGCTAGCCCTGTGTGCAGGGCTGTGCTTACATGTGGAGATGGGCACTGGGTAGTGGGCATCGTCACTGCATTCATAGCACCATCGGCCGTGGCCGGACGAGCGTGCACTGGTTTCATTTTTGCAGAAACCACATGATGCGTGTGACATAGTAATTGTGGGCACTGAGGGGTGGGCACGCTTACTATGCAGTGTGCGCGACCGACTTGAGTCGACATTATGGGCGCAGGCCCTGTGTGCAGGGCTGTGCTTACATGTGGAGATGGGCACTGAGGAGTGGGCATCGTCACAACATTTATAGCACCATCGGCCGTGGCCGGAACACCAGAAAAAACACTCTTTTTTTGAAACATCTCGGTAGCCGTGATAACGGCTTTTGTGTGCAGGCAAGCGGGCACTCGTGCAGGCTTGCGCATTGCAGAAGACACTGAGGCAGTCAAAACTCTTGGAACTGCAACAGCGGCGCGCTTGGGTGAGAGCTCGGCCGCAGTGGAACTCGAACACCGGCGCTTTCCCAGCAGTGCTAGGATGCTTTCGGGGCTTCTGGCTTCACCGCAATCCTCTGCCGCGGCTCGCGTCAGCCACAAATGCCTCTCAGCCACCGTAGCGGAAGCCATAACCCGTCCCATGGCCTGTGCAGCGGACTTAGTAGCGTGGAGGGAGAGATCCGAAGCACTCCTCAGATCCGCGAGACAGATCGCTTCAGGTCCCATCTCATCCAGCTTGCGGAGAAGATCGCCCTGGAAAATCTGTAGCGTAGCCATGGTGTGTAGCGCAGACGCAGCCTGCCCAGCAGCAGAGAATATCCGTGCGAGCAGCGATGACATCATGCGGCAGGCTTTGGATGGCAGCGCCGCCTTAGTCCGCCGTCCAGCAGAGGGTGCGCTGCTATAGCCTGTTCCACCGGCGGAAGTGACAGGTAGCCTCTGTTCTTAGCACCGTCCAGTGTGGAGAATGCTGGCGAAACAGATGAGCGGATTCTCGCCGAGAATGGAGCGTCCCAAGCTTTCGCCACTTCTTCGTGAAGCTCAGGAAGAAAAGGGGCGTGCTTTGAGCTTGAGGAAGAGCGCTCATCCGGAAGATAGCTACCATCCAGCCGGGAACGTGAAGGGGGCGCTGGTGCAGACCACTCGAGCGAGAGTACACGCATCAGCTCCTTATCGATATCCCCCCATCTGCTGGGCCTCAGAGTCACCATAGGCATTAACTCGCAATGAGGGCATCCGCCGTCAGCGAGCGCGAGCGCTGTAATGGTCCTCACCCAGACAGGAGACGCAGATGACGTGACGATCTCCTTCGCTGAGCGGGGCTCTGCACGAGCCGCACGAGGGCATCTTTAAAAAGACGCAGCTCTTTTGTGAATGTGCGTCGCAGGGCGAACACACACACAGGATATAACAGAACAAGGATGTAAAGGATATGGGCGCCGGATAGCGCAGCAGGAACGGCAGTGGAAGGCGGCGATGCCAGCGGCTTCAGGATGACTCGTCCTGCTGATATGCTCTTCCAGACGGCGCTTGCTTCCTCGTGATCCAGCGATGCGTGAGCTTCGCTGAAGAGATGAAAAATCAGGTGAGTCAGCCTTTTCGAGCTCCTTTTATAGGTTGGGCCACACCCGTTTCGGCGGGAAGTGGCAAGAAGGGCGCGAAGCGCCCTTATTGGTCTGATGTTGCATCAGCCTGCGCTCGATAGGCTGTGCAGTTGCCGCAGAACAAGCCAATGAGCGAACGAGCCGTCTCACCTATGGCTGTGTACTGCTGCAAATGCCCTTTACAAAAATACAAAATTAAGGATAATTTTTTGCTATTTCGTGAAAAGAGACTTTTCCCGTAGCGTCTTAGCTAAGACGCAGTACGAGAGAGCTCTCGTAAGAGAACTAATTACACTGGGTTTAAAACACATGACTGGGTGAGTTACTAGAACATCCAACCAGCCTTTTAATTACCTTAAGGAAGTCTGGTTTATGCCAATTTTATAAAAACAAATCAAAGGCATAAGATGGATGGATGCACAAACCACTTTGTACATTTGTTGTACCGCACTCTTGTGAAATGTGTTATTGGAAGACTAGTATTGATCTTCATTCCACAGTCATAGTAACACAGTGATGCTTCATTCTAAACAAGAAACTAATCAAATATTTCATATTTCGCACTTCCTTTTCTGCTGCCCTTGTGTTTTTACATTCTTCTTATTGACAACATTTGAGGAGACAGAAATACATCATGGAAAAACAGTTTTTCTGCACCTTTGCAGCTAAAACTTCAACAAATCTCCTGCTCTTGAACGAGTTTGGAGCTGCAAAACCATGGCAACGGCACTCTCAGAAACATCAGAACTTGCGTCTACCTTTCACACACGATATACAGAGATTGCAGGAGTGAGCAGTCACAGAAGGAAATACAGCAGACACACCAAGAACAAACGGAGAGCGAATGAAGGGTTTAGAGAGAGGGAAAATAAAAGGAGACTAGGAAAATCCATTAGCTGTTTATGCATCCCAGACAGCTGAGGAAACGGTTGGAAGTTTTGGAGAATTGGGCAACCTGAAACTTTCCTTTTGTATTTCCATCAGTTTCTATTTATCTGCTAATTTCACACAAGAGCTGGAAGCAGTGGTTTGTTGAGAAAGAGTCTGTCACTTCCTCCTCCTTGTCTCACATCTGGCTTTGCAAGCTGTTGATATCGACGACTGCATCTGCACGTGGACACACCCTGCTCACAACAGCATGTGGTGTATCGCAAAATAATAGCCATTTTCTAAACAATTACAGACAAAACGTCCCCCTGGAGAAAGGAGATGCTGATAATTGGAATCGAGAGTGGCCTCCGTTAACACAAATAAACACGGCTGCGTATCGCTGATCCTGCAAAGTAGCTGTTGCTTTCAATCTGGATGCAGAGTGGTGATAGCCTTGACATACTGCAACCTTCCCTACCACTGTCCACCGCAAAGGTGCCCACTTGATTACGGCATTACAAACTGTGGGTTTGACATTTGTCTTCATTATTAACAATGGAGAGAGATGATTGAGCTACAGGCACACACCATTAGCCCTGCTCATCGTGTACTCACATGGCTGATATCACGCATTAGATGGAATCCACATGAAATAACGTGTTGGGACCGAGGGGGTCTGCATGGGGTAGTGCCTCTCTCCCGGCCGGTAGAAGTTGAAAGAGCGGGAGCTGCATCTAAATAAGAAAGCTTATTTCAATCTGTATAATTACCACTGGGTAATGAAAAACTTGTCCACCCTACCACCTTCACTTAAGAGAAATCAATACATG
Source organism: Carassius carassius (assembly GCF_963082965.1). NCBI lineage: Eukaryota > Metazoa > Chordata > Actinopteri > Cypriniformes > Cyprinidae > Carassius > Carassius carassius. The sequence continues at coordinate 18,849,394 of NC_081800.1, forward strand.
TTTGGGAGTTTATTAGAATGGCGGAGTCATGAGTAGTGTCTTTGGGGAAGGCAATATGTGTATCAATAGCGCAAGCTGAATTAACAGCTAATCAAGAGAGTGGGGGCACTTGAGTAAACAAACATTTTGTATTTCTTTGTGTGAGGAATATTTTAACATTGTAAACATCCCTTTCAACTATAAAGAACCTTTTTTTTCAGTGGTAAGGTTCCTTGGATGATAAAGGTTCTTCATGGAATCAAAGATGCCAAAAAAGAACATTTCATGTTAAGAGGGTAAAATGCATAATAACAATAATATAAAATATGACAAAAACTTGCTTACACTGAGACTTAATTCTTTCAAGGGGTCATATGAAGGGGTCATATTGCAAAAATGAACATCATTTTTGTGTATTTAGTGTAATGCAATGTGTTTATGCAGTTCAAGGTTAAAAAAACACAATGTTCCACTTAATGTACATGTACATTTTTGCTCCCTTATGCCCTGCCTTTCTGAAATGTGTTGATTTTTACAAGGCTCATTGTTCTGAAAAGCGAGATGAATGCAGATTGGCCAGCTATCCAGTGCATTGTGATTCGCCGAATACCTCAAGCGTGTGATGGAAAGTTACACCCTTTACAAAAAAACCCATTACAAATGAGGCATTTGTTGCATCCAGTGAGGACATAATTACTGATTATAATGACTTATACTGTCTTTTTACCTGTTGCTTTGCGTATTGCGCAACATAAACATATAACCATATCTGCATTTGTGACCGGAGAAACCACAAACAACAAGCGCTATTCTACACTGCTCAAAACTCATGTTTGAATCATGCTTTCCATCCTTCACTCATTCTTTAAATATGAAAACGTACTTACAGACTTTGATTAAAAAGCACCAGACTGTCCCCAAAAGTTGGAATTGCCCCATTTTATAGGAACAGACACCGGCATTATTGGCTACTTTCCCAGGAGACAGTCCTCGTCCTCTGTAAAATGCACTGCACACATCTAAATATTTGGGTTGAACTGTTCTGGAACAGTGTTGTAAATACAATGCAACCACTGATTTCTAGTTGTGTTCTCTTTTGGAAGGCCATACAAAGTAGTTTCACGTTCAATGAAACACACAGCGTCTCCACGACATGGCGCTGTCGGCAACAACGAGATTTAAGTTACGCCATCTTTCTATGCATGAACATGGTGACGTAGACATGTGGGGGCATGTAAGAACAAGCCGTTTTAGGTAGGCGTTGTTGACTTAACCTTTATAAAGAATATCTCATTGGATTTGAGACATTAGTCTTTGCAACTTTACATATCTTCTTTATGCACTAAGAGCTTGTAACAGTCCAAAGAGAAAGGAGAAATAGCAACCTGTCCTCCAACCAATACGCCCGTATAGGTCATTTGTCCAAATCCCTGAAATACGACCCATCAGAGCGTATACTACAATTGCGCCCCTATTGGCAAAAGGTCGTTTTCATATTAATGTTTTGTACTCTTTTATTTGCACTCTGATTTGCGTTTCGTGTAGCTCAGTTGGTAGATTATTGCGCTATACATTGATAGGTAATCATGCTATCATGGGTTCGATCCCAGGGAACGGATGTGCACGAAAATGTATATGCTCAATAAATCATAATTTAGCATGATTTCTGTGAGGGTTAGGTTTAGGGGTGGGGTTAGGTGTGGTCATTCGAACGAATAAGCCACCTAGTAAAATATGTAGGAAATACTGTGAGATCGGTGTAAAAAGCCCACACATTGCATTTAAATAAACGTGCGTTTTGATTGGTAATGACGTTATACGTCATTACATGACGACAGACGCAGAAATAGAAATAGCATCATATGACCCATTTAACATATATCGTCTTCCTTTCATCGGGCCTTTAGCAATTTAAGTATAGTAATGTCTTTGACTTTCTGAAGGCAAACAAGGTCATAGAACATTAGAAAAGTACTGATTTTACACAGGACACAACCTGAAAATGATTAAAGTTTACCCTTGACAATAATAAATTGCATAAAATAGTAACAAGTACAGTATAAGGTCCCGGACAGGAGAACTGATCAACCAGATAATGAAAGAGAGAGAGAGAGAGCAGATTTAGAGGTAGAAATAGTCACTATTGTTCCTCAACCACCTCTATGTTAACTGTTAATGTACTTTTTTAATTAGATCAGAATCAACTCTGATATCAAAATTTTATCTGATAAAAAAATGTATAATGCATGACTGTCAAGGTAGGATAACCCCCTAATGTCCTTACAAGATGTCTGAGGTTTTAACCTAAGCCCAGATGTCAAATCCTCCCCCCAATAATAATAATAATAAATAAATAAATCATAGGGAGTTTTTTTGTTACTAGGGGCTTGTAAAGCACTATTTTCTTTTCTTCTTTATTTTTCAATTTCCTGTAAATCTGCTTTGGGACTTAGGAACAATGCTATGTAAAAAGTGCCACACAAATACAAACTGAACTGTGATGATCCCTCAAGTCAGCCAGAATTTACAGCACATACACAAAGAGTTGAGATCAGCTTATCTCTCCATGTCACACTTAACTTTTCCACTTTTCAGCATTTGTCCTACAGCAACATTCATCAGATTCACCCACTGAATTGATGGTGCTAAAAAGCCATGTAATAAAAAGACAAAACGACTATCCTTGAAAGCGGTTAGGTAGCCAGGAATTATCAGGAATATAGATAAGTCTGCTATGAACTGGGATCATGGGTGGTTGACTTCCTGATTAGACCTTTTCAGATGAGGGTCAGAGGAGGAAGATGTCAGCTACAACCAGGAAAGAAACTAGATAGCCAGTAACAGACACGCCTTTTTCTGGCGGCCCTGTTGTATTATGTGAATGATCAAGAGGAGGAAGGGGGGATGCTCATCTATCTCATCATCTACACTCTCACCTGAAGTGATGGGGAGACATCAGGAAGCCAGGCTGCTATTTCACGCCCTGTTAAGTACTAATGCTTTAACACACGTCTTGCTCCAATTTTAGGGAACAAGGAGTTTTACTGTGTATGGTTCTATAGAGAGAGAGAGAGAAAAGGGAGATAGTGAAAGAGTGAAAGAGGGTTGGGTGAGCACCACAGTCGTCACTTAAAGGAATTGTCATGTAGCCCGGAGACACAGAGTTTTACCAGCCCTTGTTTCAAACACACAAAGACCACACTGACACCTCTCGTTCACACACCCCACCTGGAGAAAAAGCCCTCAGTGAAACGGCTCTCAAGGTGAAGGTCACGTCATTTATTTGCGTTTGCAGCAAACAGGTCTGAGGCAGACTGATAGGGCAAGGTTATTATTCCTGAAGAGCACAGCTCTGATTGATCGCTCTTCGCTCGGTCTGGGGTGCGCTGTGAGGACGTACTGAGTGGCCGCTCCCTTATTATACTGCTGCTCATAGCGGGAGGAGAGAAACACAGGTCCGTCTGGGTCCAATTGCTGCTGAAGCCATCTGATCAGAGGCCTCATTATAATTCACCTATTGAGATGTAGCCATTTGACTGTAGTCTCTTCATAAACACAGAGGGGGATTTCTTAAAGTGATAGTTTACTCAAAAATAGGGCTGTAACTAAAAATCATTTTGAAAATTAATTAATCTATTGATTATCCATGGTTTAAATTTTCTTGCCCACTATTGTTCTTCAAACAAGTAGCAAACTTAAGGCTATAAAACTAAATACTGAATCTATACCATTCATTTTTTTTAAAAGAATGCCTCCTATTCCATAATCTTACCCAATGCCTAAAATCAACAACTATGTTAATAACTATTAATAAGCAGCAAATTAGGAGCTTAGTGAGGTAAAAATTTGTAGTTAATGGTTTGTAAATAGCAAGAATTGTACCTTAAAGGGATAGATCACCAAAAAATGAAAATTTTATGTTTATCTGTTTACCCCCAGTGCATCCAAGATGCAGGTGACTTTTTTCCTTCAGTAGAACACAGAGATTTTTTACTCACACTGTTGCAGTCTGTCAGTTATATAATGGAAGTGGATGGGAATCAAGGCTTTGAGAGTCAATGTTACGGTTTCTGTCTTGTTTCCTCTCTAGTGATGACATCATGACTCTTGTGTTTTTCTGTCTGATTTTGTCATTAGGTGGATGACATCTGTCGATCATTGTACACCTGTGTCTCGTTGGAGTCGTTTGATTACTCACAGGAGAGGGGAGAACCAGCAAACAAGCTTTTGTCTTTTCTTTAGTTTTTCTTTTCTTTCTTTTGTTTTATTTTAGTTAAATTACTTTGTTGTTCGTCTTGTTAATATTGGTTACCTTCATATTATTTGAAGGTTATGTTTCTTTGTCAGTGATGCGTGTTGCGTGAGTTTTCTATATGTTTGTGAGTAATAAATGTCAAGGCAGCGTACTCGTGTTTCACGTGTCCTTCTTTATGTTGTGCAACCCTTACGTAGCCACTTTTAACAAAAGGGTTCGTAACAGTCAAAAAACCATACACAAACAAAACCAAATTAAACCCTGCGGCTCGTGACGATACACTGATGTGGAAAGACACAAAACGATTGGTCTGTGGAAGAAACTGAACAGTATTTATATATTTTCTTTTACCTCCTTTACCTCTTTTCACCGCAATGTCTGAACTGTCCTGAGTGCATTCTCAACAGCTGGCGCAAGACGCGTCTTCTTCTTGCTTTATGACGGATCGCAGACTTATAAGTGCACTACCGCCACCTATCTCTGGACCATTGACACCCCTAACTGAGATTGTAGAGTGGTCCACTTGAGAGATAGATAGCGGTAGTGCACTTATAAGTCTGCAATCCGCTGTAAAGTAAGAAGTAGAAGACAAATTAACATTTTCAATTATTATTATTATTATTATTATTACTACTACTTAGGTAGAAGTTGAAAGAGCGGGAGCTGCATCTAAATAAGAAAGCTTATTTCAATCTGTATAATTACCACTGGGTAATGAAAAACTTGTCCACCCTACCACCTTCACTTAAGAGAAATCAATACATGTTTGGGAGTTTATTAGAATGGCGGAGTCATGAGTAGTGTCTTTGGGGAAGGCAATATGTGTATCAATAGCGCAAGCTGAATTAACAGCTAATCAAGAGAGTGGGGGCACTTGAGTAAACAAACATTTTGTATTTCTTTGTGTGAGGAATATTTTAACATTGTAAACATCCCTTTCAACTATAAAGAACCTTTTTTTTCAGTGGTAAGGTTCCTTGGATGATAAAGGTTCTTCATGGAATCAAAGATGCCAAAAAAGAACATTTCATGTTAAGAGGGTAAAATGCATAATAACAATAATATAAAATATGACAAAAACTTGCTTACACTGAGACTTAATTCTTTCAAGGGGTCATATGAAGGGGTCATATTGCAAAAATGAACATCATTTTTGTGTATTTAGTGTAATGCAATGTGTTTATGCAGTTCAAGGTTAAAAAAACACAATGTTCCACTTAATGTACATGTACATTTTTGCTCCCTTATGCCCTGCCTTTCTGAAATGTGTTGATTTTTACAAGGCTCATTGTTCTGAAAAGCGAGATGAATGCAGATTGGCCAGCTATCCAGTGCATTGTGATTCGCCGAATACCTCAAGCGTGTGATGGAAAGTTACACCCTTTACAAAAAAACCCATTACAAATGAGGCATTTGTTGCATCCAGTGAGGACATAATTACTGATTATAATGACTTATACTGTCTTTTTACCTGTTGCTTTGCGTATTGCGCAACATAAACATATAACCATATCTGCATTTGTGACCGGAGAAACCACAAACAACAAGCGCTATTCTACACTGCTCAAAACTCATGTTTGAATCATGCTTTCCATCCTTCACTCATTCTTTAAATATGAAAACGTACTTACAGACTTTGATTAAAAAGCACCAGACTGTCCCCAAAAGTTGGAATTGCCCCATTTTATAGGAACAGACACCGGCATTATTGGCTACTTTCCCAGGAGACAGTCCTCGTCCTCTGTAAAATGCACTGCACACATCTAAATATTTGGGTTGAACTGTTCTGGAACAGTGTTGTAAATACAATGCAACCACTGATTTCTAGTTGTGTTCTCTTTTGGAAGGCCATACAAAGTAGTTTCACGTTCAATGAAACACACAGCGTCTCCACGACATGGCGCTGTCGGCAACAACGAGATTTAAGTTACGCCATCTTTCTATGCATGAACATGGTGACGTAGACATGTGGGGGCATGTAAGAACAAGCCGTTTTAGGTAGGCGTTGTTGACTTAACCTTTATAAAGAATATCTCATTGGATTTGAGACATTAGTCTTTGCAACTTTACATATCTTCTTTATGCACTAAGAGCTTGTAACAGTCCAAAGAGAAAGGAGAAATAGCAACCTGTCCTCCAACCAATACGCCCGTATAGGTCATTTGTCCAAATCCCTGAAATACGACCCATCAGAGCGTATACTACAATTGCGCCCCTATTGGCAAAAGGTCGTTTTCATATTAATGTTTTGTACTCTTTTATTTGCACTCTGATTTGCGTTTCGTGTAGCTCAGTTGGTAGATTATTGCGCTATACATTGATAGGTAATCATGCTATCATGGGTTCGATCCCAGGGAACGGATGTGCACGAAAATGTATATGCTCAATAAATCATAATTTAGCATGATTTCTGTGAGGGTTAGGTTTAGGGGTGGGGTTAGGTGTGGTCATTCGAACGAATAAGCCACCTAGTAAAATATGTAGGAAATACTGTGAGATCGGTGTAAAAAGCCCACACATTGCATTTAAATAAACGTGCGTTTTGATTGGTAATGACGTTATACGTCATTACATGACGACAGACGCAGAAATAGAAATAGCATCATATGACCCATTTAACATATATCGTCTTCCTTTCATCGGGCCTTTAGCAATTTAAGTATAGTAATGTCTTTGACTTTCTGAAGGCAAACAAGGTCATAGAACATTAGAAAAGTACTGATTTTACACAGGACACAACCTGAAAATGATTAAAGTTTACCCTTGACAATAATAAATTGCATAAAATAGTAACAAGTACAGTATAAGGTCCCGGACAGGAGAACTGATCAACCAGATAATGAAAGAGAGAGAGAGAGAGCAGATTTAGAGGTAGAAATAGTCACTATTGTTCCTCAACCACCTCTATGTTAACTGTTAATGTACTTTTTTAATTAGATCAGAATCAACTCTGATATCAAAATTTTATCTGATAAAAAAATGTATAATGCATGACTGTCAAGGTAGGATAACCCCCTAATGTCCTTACAAGATGTCTGAGGTTTTAACCTAAGCCCAGATGTCAAATCCTCCCCCCAATAATAATAATAATAAATAAATAAATCATAGGGAGTTTTTTTGTTACTAGGGGCTTGTAAAGCACTATTTTCTTTTCTTCTTTATTTTTCAATTTCCTGTAAATCTGCTTTGGGACTTAGGAACAATGCTATGTAAAAAGTGCCACACAAATACAAACTGAACTGTGATGATCCCTCAAGTCAGCCAGAATTTACAGCACATACACAAAGAGTTGAGATCAGCTTATCTCTCCATGTCACACTTAACTTTTCCACTTTTCAGCATTTGTCCTACAACAACATTCATCAGATTCACCCACTGAATTGATGGTGCTAAAAAGCCATGTAATAAAAAGACAAAACGACTATCCTTGAAAGCGGTTAGGTAGCCAGGAATTATCAGGAATATAGATAAGTCTGCTATGAACTGGGATCATGGGTGGTTGACTTCCTGATTAGACCTTTTCAGATGAGGGTCAGAGGAGGAAGATGTCAGCTACAACCAGGAAAGAAACTAGATAGCCAGTAACAGACACGCCTTTTTCTGGCGGCCCTGTTGTATTATGTGAATGATCAAGAGGAGGAAGGGGGGATGCTCATCTATCTCATCATCTACACTCTCACCTGAAGTGATGGGGAGACATCAGGAAGCCAGGCTGCTATTTCACGCCCTGTTAAGTACTAATGCTTTAACACACGTCTTGCTCCAATTTTAGGGAACAAGGAGTTTTACTGTGTATGGTTCTATAGAGAGAGAGAGAGAAAAGGGAGATAGTGAAAGAGTGAAAGAGGGTTGGGTGAGCACCACAGTCGTCACTTAAAGGAATTGTCATGTAGCCCGGAGACACAGAGTTTTACCAGCCCTTGTTTCAAACACACAAAGACCACACTGACACCTCTCGTTCACACACCCCACCTGGAGAAAAAGCCCTCAGTGAAACGGCTCTCAAGGTGAAGGTCACGTCATTTATTTGCGTTTGCAGCAAACAGGTCTGAGGCAGACTGATAGGGCAAGGTTATTATTCCTGAAGAGCACAGCTCTGATTGATCGCTCTTCGCTCGGTCTGGGGTGCGCTGTGAGGACGTACTGAGTGGCCGCTCCCTTATTATACTGCTGCTCATAGCGGGAGGAGAGAAACACAGGTCCGTCTGGGTCCAATTGCTGCTGAAGCCATCTGATCAGAGGCCTCATTATAATTCACCTATTGAGATGTAGCCATTTGACTGTAGTCTCTTCATAAACACAGAGGGGGATTTCTTAAAGTGATAGTTTACTCAAAAATAGGGCTGTAACTAAAAATCATTTTGAAAATTAATTAATCTATTGATTATCCATGGTTTAAATTTTCTTGCCCACTATTGTTCTTCAAACAAGTAGCAAACTTAAGGCTATAAAACTAAATACTGAATCTATACCATTCATTTTTTTTAAAAGAATGCCTCCTATTCCATAATCTTACCCAATGCCTAAAATCAACAACTATGTTAATAACTATTAATAAGCAGCAAATTAGGAGCTTAGTGAGGTAAAAATTTGTAGTTAATGGTTTGTAAATAGCAAGAATTGTACCTTAAAGGGATAGATCACCAAAAAATGAAAATTTTATGTTTATCTGTTTACCCCCAGTGCATCCAAGATGCAGGTGACTTTTTTCCTTCAGTAGAACACAGAGATTTTTTACTCACACTGTTGCAGTCTGTCAGTTATATAATGGAAGTGGATGGGAATCAAGGCTTTGAGAGTCAATGTTACGGTTTCTGTCTTGTTTCCTCTCTAGTGATGACATCATGACTCTTGTGTTTTTCTGTCTGATTTTGTCATTAGGTGGATGACATCTGTCGATCATTGTACACCTGTGTCTCGTTGGAGTCGTTTGATTACTCACAGGAGAGGGGAGAACCAGCAAACAAGCTTTTGTCTTTTCTTTAGTTTTTCTTTTCTTTCTTTTGTTTTATTTTAGTTAAATTACTTTGTTGTTCGTCTTGTTAATATTGGTTACCTTCATATTATTTGAAGGTTATGTTTCTTTGTCAGTGATGCGTGTTGCGTGAGTTTTCTATATGTTTGTGAGTAATAAATGTCAAGGCAGCGTACTCGTGTTTCACGTGTCCTTCTTTATGTTGTGCAACCCTTACGTAGCCACTTTTAACAAAAGGGTTCGTAACAGTCAAAAAACCATACACAAACAAAACCAAATTAAACCCTGCGGCTCGTGACGATACACTGATGTGGAAAGACACAAAACGATTGGTCTGTGGAAGAAACTGAACAGTATTTATATATTTTCTTTTACCTCCTTTACCTCTTTTCACCGCAATGTCTGAACTGTCCTGAGTGCATTCTCAACAGCTGGCGCAAGACGCGTCTTCTTCTTGCTTTATGACGGATCGCAGACTTATAAGTGCACTACCGCCACCTATCTCTGGACCATTGACACCCCTAACTGAGATTGTAGAGTGGTCCACTTGAGAGATAGATAGCGGTAGTGCACTTATAAGTCTGCAATCCGCTGTAAAGTAAGAAGTAGAAGACAAATTAACATTTTCAATTATTATTATTATTATTATTATTACTACTACTTATTTCAGCATTACCCCCAAAATTTTAATTGTTATTATTCGCTCACCCATTTGTCATTTCAAACCACTAGACTTACATTCTTGCATGAAACACCAAACAAAATGTTCCTGTATTCTCTATCAGAATGTCCAGCTGGTTTTATCCAGAGAAAGCTGTGGATACATTTTACTGTGAGAAAAAGAACAACTTGAACCTTCCTTCAAACATCTCCCTCTGTCTGATCCCTTTAAGCCTGCTGCGAGCTAGGAAGTGTCCGCACTGTGCACTCTTTTTTTCTCTGCTTGCCAGACATGCAATTTTCTGCTGAGTCCACCCTAGTACCCAAAGCCTTCTTGCCACCCTTCTGAAATTATCCCACTGTAAGCCACAGCCATTTACACAGGAAAAAACATATGGAGGCATGTTAGAGGATAAGCCTGCCAGATGACAGCAGGCGGTGCTGGCTGAAAGATATAAAGGAAGGAGACAGAGAGAAAAGAAAAGAGAGAAGGGTTTATTTGAGTGTTTCTTCAGCTCAATGAGTGCGTTCAACTCAAAGTTACCTCAGCTCAAACGAGATCTTTTGGTAGAATTCAGCATGTGTGTGGGTCAGAGATGACAGAGGCCTATAAAGATCTTTGCAGCATTTCGCACATATATTTAAACTTTAAAAGACTCTGCCGGTTGGTACGGTAAATAGAGAAACTTTTACCACTGCAAATGTCCTTTAAGGAACAGTTTACCCAAAAATTAAGATTCTGTTATAATTTACTGACTGACTTTCATTCTTCTATGGAACACAAAAAGAGATGATCTGCAAAATCATCCAAGCCACAAACATCTGCCATATATATATGTACCACAAAAGCACAAGAAAATTAGCTACATTTCAAGTCATCCACACAGTCATTTAATAGCTTGTGTGAGGAATATTTAAAAATTTAAGCCAATAACCAAACACTCTCAAATAATGCCAAATGTCATGGTTGTTGCATGTCATGTACTGTATGTAAATAAGCAATTCAATAAAAATATTGGTGTAGGATTTACTTTGAAATACTCAGAAATTGCTAGTGAATTTAGCTAATAATTTTTAAAAATGCTAAGTATGTTCTGCCATTTTTTATGTCTAAAAAAATATGTTCGCAACATTGTATGGAAAACAGAAGTGCCAACATTTAGCTAAACATTGTGTATGATGCTAAATCATACTGGTTTGGACAACATGAGTGATTTTCTTTTGGGCAAACTAAACCTTAAGAGCTAAAGATTGTAAATTTAATGGATAAATGGTGGAAACTCCAAACTTCCTCTGTAACATCTGCTGTCAGAAAATGCACTGCCAAAAAATGATGGGCAGAGATTTGGTTGTTAAGTGAGGTCTGTTCACTGTCTAATGAGAGCTCCACGAAGAGAGAGCAAGCAGAGAATAAATGCACATCTTGGCAAGTGTTTCTAATATTCGGTGTGTGCGTTTTTTCAATTATATGACTGTATAATATGAGTTTGGGTTCACATATGCAGAACAACTTCACCTGACCTCAGCATGCTCAACTATCCAGAGGACACAATACAAAATGATAGATACTCAGTTCAAACACCAAAAAACAAAAGAGTGAAACTCTGGATAAAGCACCCACGCTGTTTGGTGAGTGAGTATATGTGTGTATGAGTGGAGATAAATCAAAGAGCGCTCTCTCTCACACACACACACACACACACACAGCGGGACTGTGCCAGGGCACAAAAAAAGCAGAAAAGGGCCCTGCAGTCTACCTATGATGGCAGTGGTTCCCAGCATGGGGCAAGATTAATGCCGGCACTCTGGAGCAGAGCAAACATCCCAAGCTTAATAAGGTACAAACAATTGCTTCCATTTTGTTTGCTATCAAGGGAAAACTAAACTCGGGCTGCTGAGGTGTATTTTTTCATTCTCAAATGTGGACTAGAAAAAGTTGGAGCTGACTTGGGGACTTGCATTGCTTGTGCAACAACAACAACCACAAAACCACGGGCTTCTTTTCTTAAGTGCACCCATTATTTGCACCCCAACGATTTCAAAGAGAGTTGATGGGTTTGTGTGCACTATGGTGCAAACAAATGGCCTCACCTCCACTCCTTGTACTTTGAGCTTCATGTGATCCTCCCGCGTGGTCTTCCCATCTTTCCTTTTTTTCCAGCAGTAGCCGTCCTTTCTGTACTTCACCTTCTTCCTATTGTAGAGGATCATCGACCCATTCTGTGGCCTAGATCCAGAAGTGAGGGATTGGGAGGATGGGGTGGATGGAAGAAAGAAAGAAGATGGGGTTGGGTGGGGAAGGAAAGGGAGAGAAATTTAGTGCTGTGGAACTCATTCTGCAGAAGTACAAAGAAGGCTGACTCAAGGCAGAGAGAGAAGCAGCGGTGCACCAGTGTATACGGGACACACACTTGTACACACACCTCACACACTTATATACATTGCATATATTGTATACAAGTGTTCATGGCCATGCAGAGTTTAAAAAAGGCTTGAAGTTGCCATGAAATGAAATTTGAAACCCATACTACCTCTGTAATGTGACTTACAATTTACTTTGTAAATTTACATATCCCTTGCAGAATCTGCAATATGTTTAGCATTTTTAAACAAGACGAATCATATGCTTTTTAGAAAATACTTCTACGCTATTGCTCTAAAATTTGGAGCCACTAATGATTTCTAATTTTAATTCTATTAAGGTGCTATAAATTGATCAAAAGCGACTTCTACAAAAGTTCTACTTATATTAATAGAAGACTTCTACTTATATAATGTTACAAAACATTTCTATTTTAAACAAATTCTGCTCTTTTGAGCTTTCATTTCATTTGATAAACTTTCATTTATCAAAGAATCCTAAAAATATATTAATAATTCCCACAAAAAATATTAAGCAGCACAACTGTTTTCAACTGATAATAATAAGAAATGGGTCTTGATCAAAAAATCAGCATATTAGAATAATTTTAGAAGGATCATATGACACTGAATACTGGAGTAAAGGCTGCTGAAAATTCAGCTTTACCAGCACAGGAATAAATATTTTTTTTATAATATATTTAAAATAGCATTATTTTAAATACTCCCTCTAGAACAAAATGCACCTTCTAGAGCATCTTTATGTATCACAGTGCACCTTTACATTGCGATTTTCTAGCAATTTCAAAACTATGAACACATTGAAGATATTAGTACTTTCTTATTATATGTCCCTGGTCTTACTGTGCATGGTTATTAAATGTATTTATAACCTGGTTAACATTGATTGATAGTCTGCAAGGCCTTACTTCATTAAGACGAAAGTGAAAAATTTTATTCTGTATATTTAAAAAATAAACAAACAAACATCTAGCAATGAATCATACATTAAGACCGGAAAAAAGTGTATTAAGAAAGTGCTGTTACCAGTAGCCAATTTTTATATTCCCCAGTTGTACCATTTGTAGCCTTTCTAAAATGTTTTCAAATAAGGTCAATTTTATATTCATGTCGACTTAAATATATTAAAACTCAGCTTTGTTTGTCAAGGGAGAGAGAGAAATACAAATATTTCAAATAGACCTATGACCAGCAGCGCCTCGCTGATGCAAATAAACGGAGGAGCGTGTCCTGTGGGGAAAACATGCGCAAGAACATCCTCAACTTTCCATTCATAATTCATTCTCACTTTACCATCCCACTGCCCTCTAGTTGATAATGATACCATCTATGCATGTGAAGATCTCCCAGCTCGCTTCTCTTTATGACAGTACACATGTTTCCCAACAACTAATAACTGCAGAGCAAGGAGGCATCGCAAGAACAAACATTCGCACTTGGCCATGCGTTATCACACACACACATCTGCGAGGGCATGCACGATTAGTTAGCTAGCTACAGGTGCATGCATTAAGGTGCATCTATGGCTGACAGAGTCTGGCTGGGTCCCAGGAGGCTGCAGTTTTGTTGCGTGCAAGCTGGGAGTGTGGGAGTTAAGGCGCTTCAGCAAAGTCTCATCCATGAAACCAGCTGCTGTTAGCATCTGTTAGCCAGCAATCACTTTAGCCCAGCACAGCAGCAAACATATTATACTTCTATCTCACACACATACACACACACTCATACTCCCCACGTACCCAAACAGTGCTGCCTCTCTTGACATGGCAAGTCATTGTCTGCCTGCATTGTCTTGTTTATTTTATCTTTTCTTTCTGGTGAATATTTATTAATAATACCGCATACATCAGTTTGCAGCTTAGCTCATAGGGCGTCTTGTTTATTTTGCAATTGCTCATCAATCATTTCTGGGGATGAGTCTCAGGGGCTGATGGGGCCCCTCTCTCCCCGCACTATGGCCCCTGACAGCACCATTTAATTATAGATGCCATTCAAAATCTGTCATGCACAATCCTCTCTCGTTCTCCTTCAACCAATTTGACAAGTGCCATGGGTAGTTACTAAGTCTGTTTGGCCATCTTGCTTTTTATAAAACCACAATTTGTCATGTACTGACCTTAACACTAATTAATTCTGATTCTAATCCCATCTCCTATCTCTCTCTCTGTCTCTGTTTCATGTCATCATCATCCCGATGCTGCTTTCATTCAACGCACTGGGCTTTTCTGTGTGAATCTCATTCTGAAAGACTTCCTGCTCCTCCGCATTCATTCTCTCTCTCTCTTGGATTCTTGGTAAGCCTGGGACCATGTCAGCACAAGTGATAGTTCACCTTCAGTTGCTGGTCCCCACTGACTTGCATAATGTTTTTTGGGGTCATTAATCTGCTCGCTGTGATGCCTGCTGTGGGATTGAGCCTGAGATACAAGGGGGAAAAAAACAGAACGGAAGACACTGGAGGAAAGAGTTTGGACCTTGAGTTACAATAACCCTAATCAGATTTCAGTCTCTCCAAGAAAAACAGACATTACCATGTAGCACAGTTATATTTTGTCCACTTATTTCCAAGAAGATTCCTTTTATTCCATCTATGTTATTTATAAATTGTTTGTCTATTTGCACCTGCGGGTAAATTTTGTAATTAAACAAAGTGATAAGTCACATGGCATGTATTTCAAATGGTGTACTTCCAGTGAGTCATGTCCCAATCGAAGAAATGAATGGATATTTCAACTTCTGCTATGCAGTATTACACATTAATATCAGTAAAAACTGATGAACAAATCAGAAAAGGATGGAGGGGGACATGCATATATTGAGTGTTTAGTGGTAAGATGTAAACTGCTTCACTGTTTAATAACACGGGACAGGCCTGTGATTAAAAAATGTCTTTAATTAAACCCTAAATTCAAGGCATTTTTACATTCAAAAACACATTTTGTTCCTATGCCTGATTTACTAATGTTTGAGTAAACAGGCATAGAAACAAAACGTGTTCTTGAATTACACAAGAAATATAGCACACTCCAGCCAGCCTACTGTAAGTGTTTGCTGAGACCATGGTCAACCTAAATGTACCTACAGAGCGAAACATAAAACAACAAACAATAACATCTTATAATGGATCCTTGTCTTACACAAGAATGAGTAAAGATTCATGAGCTGAAAATTCACAGGGGTCTGGGCCATCTCTAGCTTGGAAAAAGCTTGTGGAATTGGGGTGAAGCTCGGTCAAAGGTCTCTGTACCTTACTTAACAGTGGTGAGCACAAGTTACCCGATGTTGCTTTTATCCACTCAAAGACCTTCCTAATGCACCACTTTTCAATTTGAGGGAGTTTAAGGAGTGCACGGCCATCTTCTGGGGTGTGAGACAGACTGCGGGTCCAGCTTGTGAGATTTCTGTCTAACTCTCTGTGTACATAAGCCATTCAATTATACTTATCAGAATTATAAATATTTATATGTTGCAGGGAAATGCCAACTACCCTGTTATCATAGCCCCATGACAGGAGGCCATGTGTCTCAGAGGCCTAAACGTGACAGATTAATATGGAAATGCAGAAAGCCTTTATTCAGAACAACTATAAATATAAAATGCTATTTATATACAATATAAAATGTAACCCTTCCACAGTACTACTTTAATAATTTCCCTTTGTAGTATGTGGGAAGTATCTTGACTATACTTAAAGGCCCCAAAATGTATTAATTTAACTGAAAATGTCTGAGAAATGTCTGTTTCTGGATTACATTTGAATTCCACTTAACTCAGACCAGTGTCTCTATTGTTTCATCATTTTAAACTCAAAAACTTCTATTTGTGAATAGTGTGCTTGTGCTATCTTGCTGTGAAATAGTTTTATATTTTCTTCTTTAATGCAATAGCATTCATGCATTTTTAAGTGTGGCTTAAGTGTCCAAAAACATTTTGAGACTGCTGTATAGCTCTGAACATGATGCATCCAAATGCAAAGTATCTGAATTATGATTTCTGTAACTTATGCTGAAGAAAAGTCATCAAAACACATTAGAGAGGGTGAAATGTTTGGCTGGGTTATCCAGTGCTTCTAAAGCAGCAGACCAGGCAGCTCCTCTAAAGTGCTACAATTCCCTTGGAAAGAAGAGGCTGTTTGATTAATGCAACACTTGTTGTTTTTCTCTGCTTTCTACCTGTAAGTATATGTGTGTAAGAAAGAGAGAAAGCAAGTGAGCTTTTGAAGATCCGGGAGGTAAGCAGGCTGAAGCCAAGCACCACAGGAGGGAGTGAGCATGTGCTGTCATCAATTACACATCAGGCTTTCAGACGCAAACAACTTCTAACATCCAGCTACCACCAACTGACATTTATACAAACATAGACACCGATACTCACACCCAGAATAATTCATGCAAACACATAATGTGCACCACAAGACATGATATAAAATAAATACTGATACATGCCTAGATACTCATCGGTGCTTACTCACAAAATATTCACACACTCTGAATAAGAAAGAAAGCTTAAACAGTATCCAGAGCAGATGCCCATCACACACACACAGCAGCCTGTCAATCTCTACTGAATCAGCATTCAGCATAACATACCCCCAAGTCATAATGACAGCCTCAGGAAGAGTGATGTATCACAACTTTCTACACACACACACACACACACACACACACACACACACACACACACACACACACACACACACACACACACACACACACACACACACACACACACACACACACACACACACACACACACACGGTTCACACAGGTTTGAATTTATAATGAATAAAAAAATAAATGATTTAGGCTTCAATGTAAACCATGTGCAAACCTATACAGTTTGTGATTTATGACTTCTCAGGCAGTTTTCCTGAAGAAATTATTACAGGAGATTTTTAGGCTTGAATCGAATGTCAACTATCTTAAAGTAATTTCAAACAAAACACCAAACAACTAAGGTTTATAACGTGTATAATACACTCTATATAATATAAAAATGTACAATCTAAAACATTACATAGATTATATATACCGTTTTCAACACTGAAAAAAATTAAATTATTCTTGAGCACAAAATCAGCAAATCAGAATGATTTCTGCAGGATCATGTGACACTGAAGACTGAAGTAACTCTTAGTCACTGCCAAAAACTCTTTGCTTTGTAATCACAGAAGTAAGTTAGATTTTAAATGACATGAAGATAGAACAAAGTTATTTTAAATTGTAATATTTGTCAATATTACTGTTTTCCTGTATATATGATCGAATGAATCACTTTTACATCAAGACACACTAGAACAAGAATTCTAACTTGTATGCGCAACTGTGCAGCTACATTCACTCAAAATTACACCAAGGAATGCTGGGAAGTCAAAGTTACACAGTAAAGGCTAAGTCTGACCTCTCTGGCAGGTGAGCTTATAAACTCTCCCTTTCTCTCTTTCATATCTGATTGCCTGTGAACCAATGCTTGTCCCTTCCAGCAAAAAACAGATGTTCTTGGCATGGTTATCACGATGGGAAAAAGGAGAGACAATTTAAAAACAATATAAATTACAGTGATTCACACAGTGTCTCACCACTCCTAGATCTATTGGGTTGGATAAGAGATGGTGGGCGGGAGGGGCCTCAGTAGCAGGGAAGTTCAGTGATGTCACTGATATTCAGACCTCAGAGAGACAGATACAGACATATAGAGGGAGATTGCAATGGTAACCTTGGTTCCAAAGTAAAAATGCTATTCACTTTTTTCATAGGGAATCAAAACATGTTGTGTATTAGTCAATTATTGATGGATTGTTTTTACATTTCCAATGAGTAAATGAATGGGAAACATATATCTTGTTCCAAGGCCACTGAAAATGTATCCAGCTACCTTTTATGCTCTTTCAGTGATAGGACTACACGGTTCTCCATTCCGTAGTGCAGGGTGTTAGCAAGTTGGCCTGCTGGGCTGTTCTCTCTGTTGAGGAATGACACTGTAGCCAGCTTTAATTAAAGCTTTTGAAGAGCAGGCAGGCGGGCATGAATAAATCACAGAATAGGCTAGCATCAAAGCATTGGTCGATGTGGCTCGAGAAGCTGTGTCTGTGTGGGGTGGGCGCTACATTGGCCTCATTCTTCAAACTTGCCTCTCTCACCCTGTCCAGCACCTCCCACTGGGAAGCAAATTCATTTCTCTCAACTGTTTGACAAAATGTTGTCCAAGTTCTCCTGATCTCAGAGGACCAGCAATGTTACAGCAGGACATGGGTTCAAATATATGGGTTTATGTGTAGCAAGTTACAGATTTGATGTATTATAATTAATTTAGAAATTTTGGAAAAAAAATGAAAGTGGTGCTTCCAATAATATATGAAAAATACCTTGTGAAATTTCCATACAAACCATGCGACGATACATTGCATTACTTTCTTAACACAATTACTTTATAATTAATCACCCTAAATTAATATGTTAAACTGACATCCCTTAACATGATTAAAACGTTTTATTATTATATTTCTGATTGCACAGGCTTAGTGTTATTTGTTAATGTTAATGAAAAGCAACTGCGTTTTTTGGTTTTAGTGCTTATAGCCAGTGGGATTCTTATAAATGAGATCTTTCAGCTCCTCTCTTCTGCTTGGAGCGCACTGTTTTCTGTCTGATTTGTTGCAGCCGGTAGTTATTATGACATTTGGTGAAGAGGATATTTTGTACTATCAATAAAACATGGGTGTGCGGAAATTGCTTACTACCTAATTTCGCATAGCAGCTCGCAAATATCTTAATCCTCCAGAGCTTTTTCTGCACTCCTGCTAAGAATAGCCTTGCAATTAAATCTAAAACTGCCACGGCTGTTGAAACCTAACAGAACTGGAAAAGGATAGAATTTAACCAACGTTTCTATGGTGCTGATTTGATTATGCATCAGACTGCTTAGTAATGAGCAAAATACATATTCACATAGGCTTTTGCGTTCTAATTTCATTCTCTGCAGCTTTTCTGGTGGTCATGTTATGCATTAGCACCACATGCACAATTACCAAGATTTCCTCCAGGAATGTTTACAACAGGAAATAGAACGGTTTGTGAGTCATTGTGCCAACTGCCTATTCTCAAATGACATCAGGGATGTCATTAGTGGAACTAAAGTGATTTTTTTCTCTCTATTTCCAGGAGGAAATACCAGTGTTTGCTTGGCAGCAACAGAATGGCATTAAAGTTTAAAGTAAATAGTTTCCTGCTGGATGTGCATGACAATAAACACAACATGATCTCTTCATTTCAATGTAAAGGCTGCTAAAAATGCAATATGCAATAAAGAAAACACCAATGTCAAATCAGCATGCAAAGAAAGTATACAGTATTGCAATTCCAAAGGCAAATACTTGCAGTATTTGAATGTTGAACATTCCAACAATATCTAGGGTCAAAAGAAAACAATTATCTCAGTACAAAGTTTACAAAAACCAGAAACGGTACACTAGGAAGAAAAATTTAACGTAAAAGGCAAAATAAGCAGAAAGAAGAAGAAAAAGACAGAGAATAAGAAGAAAAGAAAGAATTTGAATTTTATTAAGGTTCTGGAAAAGAACACCAAATTAAGAAGATAAAAACTAGAGAAGAAGAAAAACAAAAAGGAAGAAAGAGGAAGAAGCAAATGAAGAGGCTTATTGAGATGAAGTAAAAAAAAAAAAAAGAAAACAAGAAAAAGAAACAGCAGAAGAATCAGAAGACTAGAACCAAATGTTTCAAGAATATACTGTTCTGCCATGCCAACACTGCAAATATATGAAGTGAAGGTAATCATCTAGAGAAGGATCTCAACAAGAGACGTAGAATTGCAGCCATGACTGGAGAAATTCCAGTGTCTCAGACTTTCTCAACGTTACTGATGATAGAACAGACAGTCCGTTGGCCTTATGATTCATCTGTACCACAATTACAGCAAGAAATGTGAAGTGATGAAAGAAAGAAAGAAAGAAAGAAAGAAAGAAAGAAGCGGTTTGGCAGCTACTGTAAGTTCAGATGTAGAAAGCTTAAGTGAGTGTAGTCGTCTATAAGAGACTGTTAGATACAGTGTATTTGTGTCTGGGGTCTAAGGTCATCTGGAGAAGCTTGTATCTCTGTCTGGCTGGTAGAGCGAATCAAAGAGTCTATCTCACCTTTCACTTATCAATCACACCTTCCTGCACGCCCCACAAGAGATGCACACTTAATTGGAGATCAGGGATCAGTGCTCAGTCAGTGGTGTCTCAGAATTCACTTGTGCACAAACAAACAGACACACATACACACACACTCATGAGAACAGCATGGGATTGTTCTATATAAGAACAAAAGCCCCTTTTTCATGGATGAACTGACAGAAATTGCTGTGAGATCTACAGCGACAGACATAAAGCTAGTGATTTACCAACAAACTATACAGAACAAGCAAAACAACTGTCTTCACTGAAAGCCTAAAATAATAATTATACTACATCATGATCATACTGCATATCTTAATATTTTAACAGATTTTCATTATATTGTTTGCTTATTGCCATGATGCATTTTTCATCTGTTATTTTCTGGAAAAAAATCCTACATTTTGACAGTAATTGCATTCACAAAATGATAGAAAGAAAGGGAAACAAATACAGAAATAGCAACTGCTCATTGCTCCTCTGTACTTTCCTGTAACACATCACTACATTTGAGACAAGAACAGTCACACCCTCAGTCACCCCACAGAGTGTTCTCTAAAAAAAACTCATATTATAAGAGAGAACAAAAACATCACTTCTGATGTGACTGAAGAAACTGAAGAAACTTTGCACATTGCTTCACCCTCTTAAGTCTTTTCTGCTATCACAACTTTCTAATACGGAGAAGTACATTTCAACAGGCCCACTGAGAAGCCCTCAACTTTGAATCGTAGGTCTCCTTGGTGGAGGAGAAACACAGGCAGTGGGCTCCCTACTGGAGCTGCACAGAGATGCCTCCTCCAGCTTGTTAAAGTAATAGTTCACCCAAAAACTAAAGTCATTTACTCAACTTCACAAAAGTTTCAATAATGTATAGTACCAGTGGCTCTTTTGCATGCAATTACTGCATAATTAATGTGGTTTGGAGCCTTTAAGCTTCAAAAGCAACAAATCATACAGTGTCATAAAAGTAGTCTGTATGCTTTGTGCAGTGTTTCAAGTCTTAAAAAATGTCCGAATGATTCAGTCACAGCACCATCTAACAATGAAACAATTTTACTGAAAGAGAAGATTATCACTGAATTTTCTGCGGTTTTTCCACAGAAAGCTATCATAGGCTTCCTGACTTACAGCATACAAGTTTTATTCTACATGTTTGGAACAGGGTGTGTAAATAGAGAAATATATTTCATTTTTGGTGAACTATCCCTTTAAATAAAACAACATGTAAGCTGGAGGAGAAAGCCATCATATGTGAGTGAGAAATAAAGATGTGCCCTGCGTCAGAAGCACCAGCTCAGCAGCTGGACGGCCTTATACAGCCTTTGGTCTTGGCATCTTCACCTCTGGCCTGAAAGTGACAAAGGTTGCCTTCCTCCAGCCTGGGCTGAAGATTCAGCCCTGAAAACTGAGCAGCTGAATGATGGAAATTGCCTGTTTTGGATGAAATCATGGGATTTGGAATTAAACATCCTTCCTTGACATTTAGCCTTGTGCTCCACACGCCAGCAAGCACCTTCATGGAGGCAATGTGGGAATGCCAATTCTGGCGCCTGCGACACATTAGTTTAGTGCAAGAGATGTGTGTGTATGTCTGTCAGTAGTGCAAATACACAGTTTAAGGAGGAAACCTGTCACTCACTTGTCTCCAAAGGGAGAACAGACGAGAATGGGAGATCAAGAGAAGGAAAAGTCGACTAAAGAGATTGAGAGAGCAAAGAGAACACTGTTCCCATTGTCATGTAGAGGGAAAGGCAATGAAAGTGACAAAAGGGGCCAGACACTTTAAGACTGTCATTAAATTTTCCCCTGGCTGCATTTTACGACTGTCTTTGTGTGTCAGAGGAGAGGGGGAATCGTAAAGCAATGCTTTTGTCTGGTTATCAATTTTTTTCCTTCGTTAGGGGCGTGACATTGCCTGCTTATGATGTCCTCACGCACACCGTAATTATAAAACTGTTCCTGGTTTACTGACAGAACTTTGTTATTTTAATTAGGCTTTACTGGTCCCAGGAGCAAGCAACAGTGTGATCAGGGATGACAGCAATGATCAATGGATATATTTTGGGTAACAATGAGAACCGGTAAAGGACCTGGATGGCTGTGAGAGGCAGAACACAGCATTAAAGAGATAGTAACCCACATTCTTTAAATTCATACAGGTTTGGAACAACACAAGGGTGTGTGAATGATGAATTATTGTGTGAACTATCTCTTTAAAATTCAGTGTTTATTCACAAAAGTCCCCTGGGACTCTTAGTCAAAATAATGGTGTGTTTGTGAGTGTGTGTGTTTGTTAGTGGTATTTTAAGGAGGTTTCGCACCGCTGTGTGTGAAGGTGACCTCCAGGGGGGAAGAGGCCACCTGCTTGCTGGGATGGGGTGACAGCGGCCCACCTGTCCTGATGGCGAGCCACAAAACCCACATCTGCCCCCCGCAGGACCTCCTTTCCCCCAGGGCTCGCTGACCGCCACTGTCAGCTACTCCAGCAGGCTGACTGACTGTCCTCCACCTGATGCCCAGTAGAGCGAGGAGCAGCAGGACTAGTGTTGTGCTGGTTGGCAGCATGCTTGTCCCCACACTGCCTTGAACTCTTTAGCACACAGTAATGTTGAGTCACTAATAAGTTAGGAGCTAAGGTTTGATGGAGCCTTCTGAGCATACGCACTGTGGTGAAAGGTTTGTCCGCAGCCAGTCATCAGAAACATCTCTGCAGGTGTCTGGTGTATCTATTTCTCTACTTTCAATAAAAACTGAGCAAACTTCACTGCAGTCAAACTGGATTGCCACCCCGCCCCCCTCCATTTCTTCATCTCATGCCCTTCTGGCTCATGTACACAAAGCACATGTACTGCTGCCATCTTTACCTCTCTGTCTCATTGTGAGTAACGTTATACTGTTCACACCCTCTTTAGTAAAATAGTAAAGAGAGCCCATAGTAAAAAAAAAAATGTAAGCAATTGGTTTAGAAGAAAACAATGAAAACGTTTTTTTTTTTTTTTTCAGTTTTCACTGTTTAGTTGAGCATTGATAAAAGTTACATGCTTCAATAAAGAAAACTTAATGAACTTGTCACAAGTCATACTTTGTCATTATTGTCCATACTGTACCTCCTGTGTTGCAAAACACTGTTAAACACAATTTGATAACAGACCACCACATTTCAGCGTTTAACAAATCCAACAACAAACAAATTTCGTAAATGAATCCATAATTCATCCACATAATGAGACAATATTTAATTTGAACATTTATTCTTTTATTTTTTCATTATTCATTATTATTAAGGTACGTGCCATCAACACTGATCAGCATTTACGATAAGGAAAGATGATCTGATTTTTAAAATAAATGTATTTATTATGTTAGGTAAAAAATGTATAGCCTGAATGCACTGTAAATTGCTTTGGATTAAAGTGTCTGCTTAATGCATCAATTTAATTGAATTTAAATGTTGTTTAGTTTCAGGGTAAAAATCAATAAATAAATAAAATCCTTACAGCCTATGGAGAGAGACACATACCATCCTCCTGAACAAAACAGAGGGAGGGAGGGAGGAAGAGAAAAGAAAGTTGTAGCCAAACGGAGAGAGATTTGAGCAGAAAAAAGTGAAAATGTGCTATGTTTGTGTCTTAATCTGCTAAATCACTATGTATAAACAAGCCAAACATTCAAATATTGACCTTAACTAATTTATCCCTGGCACTGCTTCATGGTGATCCCTACAACACAGTGTTTCTGTAATTAATCAGGATGGGCTTTAGACTCGACTTCTGCTTCTGGCTGTGGAGGGAATGATTGGCTTTCTAAAGCCCTAGACTAGAGGTTCTCAAACCAAAACATTCAATTTTACCTGCCTGGCTAATTCATTTTGCATATTGTTGGGTCTACCAGAGTAATTTGAACACATTTCAATGTTTGTACAGTTGATGTAAAATTTTGTTAAATGCTATAAAAAATTTGTATAAATTTGTACAACAAACAATTCTGGTATTTTGTTTAGTCATATTATGTTAAAATTTGGGTCTTGAAACAAACACATTTGGAGAACCACAGCTTTAGGCTACCATCCTTGTTTCTTCCCACTGTTCTGTACGATTGCCTGTTGAATCTGTGTGAACCAGTGTTAGCCTGGCTGGCTCTTTCTAAAAGGCATGATGATATCTTTACCCATGCAGCAAAGACATTACAGGGAGAAGCTGATTAAATGCACCAGTGCCCAAGAAGCTCAACTTTAGCAAAGCTCTTTCAGAGATCTGACAAGTGAGAAGTTAACCCTTGAGAGAGTGGTTTCTCTATCTTCTCTGAGAATACGACCAGGCTTCTTCAAGGACCTTATAATTCAAAGATCATCTTGAATTGCTGAAACTGCCAGTATCTATGGTCAGTACGAAGGGTGAATATCATGCAAAACCAGATTTCTAAAAATTTTTATGAATTTGAGAGCAGCTTTTCTGTGTAAAACATTGTCAAAATGCAAGTGTCATGATAATGGACCTATGTGGGTGTTTTGCTCCCTGTGACCCAGTTTCTCCCCCCATGTTGATTGTTAATTTGATTCCAGGTGTGTCTCCTTAGTCCCTCGTTACCCTTTGTTTAAAAGCCCCGGTCCATTCAGTTAGTGATTGTCAGATCTACTAGTTGGATGTTGTGAAATTCCCCTTTCATTCTAAGGATTAAAGACTGTTTATGTACTCCACATCTCCTTGTTCCATGATCCTCCCAGCACAGATCGTGACAGGAGACCAGAACAAAACAATAACCTCTGTTTCTACCCTCTGTAGCTTTTTTTTTTTTTTTTTTTGCAGTGTTTCCCTAATGGATCCCTTCCTCCGAATTCATCCTCCTCCTGCTGGAGAAGGGAGAAAAATCGCTTGAGGGTTATACCAGAATGTCTCTGGTTATTACCCATCACACTACCTACCTGGACGATGCGCTCTCCATGTTCTATGTTGCCAGCCTCAACACCTCGTGCAGAGCGCCATCTTCCGCAGATGGCCCTCAAGTGGAATTTGCCACATTCCCTGAGCCAATTGTTGACGGAGAGCCAGAGCACGCCATGACCGATGAGCCATCGCCGCATGGAGCAACAGTGTGGAGGATCCCCACTGAGCAACAGAGCCGTTGATGATGTCAGTCAAGGTGTGTGAGTCGGCAACAACACCTGCCATGAGGAAGAAAGCCACGGATGGTGTGAGCCTGGAAAGGGGCTCCGCCCCTGCACTGCAGCTGAGGGTGAGCTGAGTATGGTGCGGTATATGTGCCAAAATGAAGAGTGCTCCTGCACCCGAAATTAGTCCAGAGCGCCCTCCAGTGCCCGCTCCTAGAAGGCACCCTCAAGTGCCTGCTCCTCCAGAGCACAATCCTGTTCCTGTGTTCAGCCTAAAGGGGGCTCTTAATTGAGAGTTTAGCCCTGAATTCCTGGAGGCTCACAAATCTATGTGGTGTGAGCACTATGTGCGCTGTCTCCACTGTCAGGCTCCTCCACCACCTGCTCTGCCCCCATTGGTCAACCCCCTGGAGTTGGCGGCCATTCCTCCATGGCTCCTTTGTTGGCTCCACCGTGGGCCATCATTATTACTGTGGCCTGGGTCCACCTGGGCTCCTCCTGCTCCAAGTCCCTCCTGGCTCCTCCCTCCTTCGTCTCCTCCCTGGACTCTGCCAAGCTCCCTGTGACCCAGTTTCTCCCCTCATGTTGATTTTGATTCCAGGTGTGTCTCCTCAGTCCATCTCTATCCTGTGTTTTAAAAGCCCTAGTCCATTCGTGCTGTGAATTTAAATCACAATGCTGTGTGAACTCAACCAATCAGGATGTTTAGCGCCCAAGAATGTTCCGGAACTTTGAAAAAGTACTCCCTCGCCAGCAGGGACTTTCTGAGGGGCATTTTTGTACCCGGAACCTTTAGTTCCTGGTTCCTGCGGTGGAAACACACCGGCCCAAAGTCCCTAGTTCCTGGGTAAAGTTCCTGCGGTGGAATCGCGGCTTCAGTTAGTGTTTGTCATTCTAAGGATTAAAGACGGTTTATGTACTCCATGTCTCTTTCCATGCTCATCCCAGCACAGATTGTGACAACAAGGATGGTTGTGGGTGTTTTCCCAGGTATTACTGTATTTTGTTACTACAATTTTCTGAGTGTTGTCTATCACATTGCTATGTTGAGTATTTGTGTTTACCAAAGTAATAAATACATAAATATTTTCTATTTTAAACCTCAATTAATTTCCTGATTCCTATAATTGCAGGTCTTAACTAAAAATGTTTTTAAAAACCCCAAACCCTAAGAACAAATAGTAATAATGATGCTTGCCTTCATATGTACAAAAGCAATTTCAGTGAATTTTATAATGATACTGAGCTACTAGCTGTTTTCATAGAAATGCTCATTTCCCTGAGGATTCTACAGGTTGCCCTTCTTTGTCCAGAGAAACAGAATGAAAGCAAAGTGATAAAGAGAGAAATGGAGACTCAAGTGCAGGGCCTTTGGGATCAAGCTGTCCCCTCCGGACTGCTTGAATGGCAGACTGCATTCAGTCCTCCCCATGCTGCTCTATTTGTTAGGGTATGCTCTGATTTTCCAGAGTCCCCAGAGCTGCAGTGATCCAAAAGAGCCCGGCCTGTAAGCATAGCGCTGTTGCCACTAATGACCACCCTCAGCCCTCAGACCCTCCACAAAGGAAAGCACAACACCACATCAGCAACTTTCACTCAAAACATTCCTCACATGGGGCTGGTGAGGGGTCCTCTCCAGAGGCCAGCAATGTTCTTTGTGGCAGTCTACTGCTGTTATTTTTCTGTCCACTGTGAATTGTTTCAGCGTCCTTCCTGTCTGCAATATCTGTGACCGATTTGCATGAGTTTAGCTGCTGTACTTGTCTACAGTGTATTCAGCTGTAATTTTAGTAAAAGGAAGAATATTGTGACATCACACATTTAGTTTCTCTTCTCTACCGTATTGGAGGTAAACTGTAGGTAGGTAAAAACTGTAGGTAAAAACACCGCTAAATAATCAAAGAAAATTTAACAGCATGACCAAATACAATTTTTAATATATGAACTTGGGGAATGTAATTTGAATGGAATTGATTCAACTTTAACCTAAAAAGTTATCTCACCCTGACTCTGATTCATTCATTTGGACACTTCAAGAAATAGTTTAATTTCTTTTTTTAGAAATCTCATGACCACCAATCCTGCTTTTATTTAACCAAAAATACT